>NC_083466.1:30496044-30601044 GCF_030014155.1 Tachysurus vachellii
CGTAAACACATACACACACATACGCACACACACACGTAAACACGTACACACACACATACGCACATACACACATATAAACACATACACACACGTAAACACATACACACACATAAACACACACATACACACGTAAACCCATACTCACGTAAACACACACACACGTGCTCATCACTATCTCTTTTCTTTTTAAAACAGGAAATACAAAAAGTCAAAAACACCACCAAAGCCTGAAGGTCCAGTGTATGGCTACTGGAGACCAGCACTGGAGACCAGCACATTCCATACACACACACATGGACACACTCACACACACTCTGCTTACACACTCCTCTCCCTCACACAAAGCTGAAATGTTCCAATGGCTTCTGAAGGGAAAATGTTATTTAAATAAATGTTCTTTTTTTATCTTTCTTTTTTCTTTCTGGTAAAGGGGGAGAATTCCACCAACCTTCAGTATGTAACTTGAGCATTATGGGTAATACACACAGAAGGATAAGGTACTGAACTCTACACCTGTCCCAGGTGTGGGCGGAGTTACAGTTCAGTGGATGTTATTACAGGTTTAGACATTTTTTAAACTGACAATCTGAACAAATATCGTAGTTGACATTCTATCAAGTCTTATCAAAAATGTTTGTTTTATCATTTCTTTTTTCATGAGATTTTACCAGAGGAACTTGGTGCTTTTAATAGGTTTGTAGTTTAAACATCTCTAACTGATGATGTCACAGTCTGGGTTACAGCAGCTGACCAATCAGCTCGCACTCAGCAGATGTGCACGTGGATTAAATCCTAACACACACTCGCTGTAATCACACACTGTCTGTTCTTTCTGCTTTAGTTTTAAACTGCTTCTTAAACTGTTTACTGTACAAAACAGTCAACACTGTGTGTGTGTGTGTGTGTGTAGTGTCTCTGTGTGTGTGTATAGTGTCTGTGTGTGTGTGTGTGTAGTGTCTCTGTGCTCAACCTTTATACCTGAGTTTATTAATGTCTTCATTCATTCCACACACACACGTATACACATGCACACATACCCATGAACACACACACAAACCCATAAACACATACACAAACACCCATAAACAAACACACACAAAACCCATGTACACCCATAAACGCACACACATACCCATAAACACACAAACACACACAAAAACACACACACCCATAAACACACACAAACCCATACACACACACACATATACCCATAAACACACACAAACCCATACACACGCACATATACCCATAAACACACACACACACCCATAAACACACACACACACCCATAAACACACACACACACACTTACCTGTTATACACCATTCTGTACATTTGTGTTGTTTAATTTTTACTGACTTTTTAAATGAACCTTCAGGTCTAATAAATATTAAAGCAGTGTGAGAATCACAGCAGTGTCTCCTGTCATGGTCTCAGAGCTGAAATACTGAAATAACTTTAGTATTTTAGTAACTGTTCCTTTTTAATAGTAACCTAGTATTCTCATTTATTTAAATATAAGGCTCTTCTTTATGAACTCCATATTGTTCTTTATTATTGCTTTGTAATAATGATCTTTACTCTTTATAAAAGAAGTCTCATTAGGTCCTTGTTATTGTTCCTTAAACACTAGGTTCAGCTTGGAAGCTGTATTTTAGCCTTATTTTTATTTTATTTATAATCTTTATTATTAACTGTCTTCTTTTAGTAACTACACTGAACAAAACTATAAACGCAACACTTTTGTTTTCGCACCATTTATCATGAGCTGAACTCAAAGATCTCAGACTTTTTCTATGTACACAAAAGGCCTGTTTCTCTTGAAAATTGTTCACAAATCTGTCTAAATCTGTTAGTGAGCACTTTAGTGTTAGTGAGCACTTTAGTGTTAGTGAGCACTTTAGTGTTAGTGAGCACTTCTCCTTTGCTGAGAGAATCCATCCAGCTCACAGGTGTCATATCACGACGCTGATTAGACAGCATGATTATTACACAGTGTGTCTTCGGCTGGTTACAATAAAAGGCCACTCTAAAATGTGCAGTTTTACTGTATCGAGGGGTCCGAAAACCAGTCAGTATCTGGTGTAACCACCATTTGCCTCATGCAGTGCAACACATCTCCTTCACATAGAGTAGATCAGGTTGTTGTTCCTGACCTGTGGAATGTTGGTCCACTCCTCTTCATTGGCTGTGTGAAGTTGCTGGATACTGACAGGAACTGGAACACGCTGTTGTTATATACACCAGTCCAGAACATCGCAAGCATGCTCAATGTGTGACGTGTCCGGTCAGTATGCTGGTCATGTAAGAACTGGGATGTTTTCAGCTTCCAGGAATTGTGTACAGATCCTTGCATCATGGGGCCGTGCTTTATCATGCTGCGACATGAGGTGATGGTCGTGGATGACTGGCACAACAATGGGCCTCAGGATCTCGTCACGGTATCTCTGTGCATTCAAAATGCCATCAATAAAATGCACCTGTGTTCATTGTCCATAACATACACCTGCCCGTACCATGACCCCACCTCCACCATGGGCCACTCCATCCACAGCGATGACATCAGCAAACCGCTCACCTAAATAATGCCATATATGCTGTCTGCCATTTGCCATGTACAGTGAAAACCGGGATTCATCCGTGAAGAGAACACCGGCAGAAATCCTGCTACTGTTGGTGGAGGAAGAAGAGGAGGGAGAACGGTTTGTATATGGAGAGAGAAGAGGAAAGGCAGGAGTAAAGGTACAATAGGAATAGGGACTCCCAATGTTTATACAATGACAGGGAAAGGTAGAGAGCTGGTGGACATGATGGAGAGAAGGATGGTAGATATAGTGTGTGTGCAGGAGACCAGGTGGAAGGGCAGCAAAGTACGTAGTAATGGAGGGGGATAAAAACTTTTATTATGGTGTGGATAGGAAGAGAAATGGGGTAGGAGTGATGTGTGTGTGAGGAATGTTTTAGAGCTTAAAGAGAGACCGACAGGGTCATCAGTTTGTAGTTAGAAATTGAAGGGATGATGTCGAATGTGGTCAGTGTTTATGCTCCAAAAGTAGGCTGTGAGTTAGAAGAGAAGGAGAGATTCTGGAGCGAGTTAGATGTAGTGATGGAGAGTTTCCCAGATGGGAGAGAGTAGTGACTTGGTGAGGTGATGAGAAGGTGATGGACAGGTTTGGTGTTAAGGAAAGGAACCTAGAAGGACAGATGGTCCTTTGCTAAGCAGATGGAAATAACTGTAGTTAACACTTATCTCCAGAAGACAGAGGAACATAGAGTTACATATAGGAGTGGAGGTAGGAGTACGCAGGTAGACTACATTCTATATAGACGAGGAAATCTGAGAGAGATCGTAAACTGAAAAGTGGTGGTAGGAGAGAGTGTAGCCAGACAGCATCGGGTGGTGATGTGCAAGATGTCTCTGGGGGTCAGGAAGAAGAAGAAGAGAGAAAATATAGAAAAGAAGACCAAGTGGTGGAAGTGGAAAAAGGAAGAATGCCATGAGGAATTCAGACAGAAGCTGAGACAGTCTTTGAGTGGTCAGGAAGAGCTTCCAGATGACTGGGAAACTACAGCAGAAGTGATCAGGGAGACAGGTAGGAAGGTCCTAGGTGTGTCATCTGGAAGGAGAAAATAAGATAAGGAAACATGAAGAGACTAACTAAAAAGAAGTGGGATGTAGAAAGTAGACAAGATTAGAAGGAATCGCTGAACAGAGTGAAGAGGGACGTGACAAAGACCAAACAGAAAACATATGCTGAGTTGTAGGACAGGTTAGACACGAGGGAAGGTGAGAAGGACTTGTACAGGTGAGTGAGACAGAGATGGGAAGATGTGCAACAGGTAAGGAGAGTGTGCAGAGAAGATGGAAGGAGTATTGTGAGGCACTGATGAATGAGGAAGAAAGGGAAAGACGGGAGGAAGTGGTGAATATTGCAGAGCAGGAAATAGCAAAGATGAGGTGAGGAAGATCTGAGGAGAATCGAGAGTTTAAAGGCTGTTGGTCCAGATGACATAACTGTGGAGGTGTGGAAGAGTCCAGGAGAAACAGCAGTGCAGTTTTTATCTAGTTTGTACTACAGGATTTTAGAGAGTGAGAAGATACCTGAGGAATGGAGAAGTGTTCTAGTGCTGATCTTTATAAATAAGGGTGATGTGCAGAGTTGTAGAAACTACAGAGGTATAAAGTTGATGACGACACAATGAAGCTATGGGAGAAGAAAGGAAGTGGATATTTGTGAGCAGCAGTATGGCCTCATGACCAGAAAGAGCATGACTGGGAATTTTTGCTCTGAGAATGTTAATATAGAAGTACAGAGATGGTCAGGAGGAGCTGCACTGTGTCTATGTGCATTTAGAGAAGGTGAATAACAGGGTGATGAGAGATGAGCTATGGTGCTGTATGATGATGTCAGGAGTGGCAGAGAAGTACGTCAGAGTAGTTCTGTATATGTATGACAGCAGTGAGATGTGCTGTAGGTCAGACAGAGGAGTTCAAGGTGGAGCTGGGGATACATCAAGGGTCGGATTTGAGTCCCTTATGGTTTGCTGTGGTGATGGACAGATTGACATGAAGTCAGACAGGAATCTCTGTGGACAATGATGTTAGTGGATGACATTGTGATCTATAGTGAGAGTAGAGAGCAGGTGGAGGAACACCTGGGAAGGTGGAGGTCTGCTCTGGAAAGAAGAGGAATGAATGTCAGTGGTAGTGAGGCAGAATACATGTGTATGAACGCGAGGGAGGGAAGTAGAACAGTGAGGTGACAATCAAAGGAAAGGTGTAGAAGACAGTAGTGACAGGAGCTCTGCTGTATGGGTTAGAGACTGTAGCAGTGAGGAAAAGACATGAGGAAGAGATGGAGGTAGCAGAGATGAGGATGTTAAGGTTTTCTTTAGGAGTGACGAGGATGGACAGGATTAGGAACGAGCACATCAGAGTGACCAATGAGCTGTACCTCATATGCCTGCACCAGGAGTCCACAAGGGGGCATTGGTAGAAGAATGTTGGAGATGGAGCTGCAGATAAGAGGACAAGAGGAAGGACAAGGAGGAGATATATGGGTGTGTTAAATGTGGACATGAAGGTAACTGATGTGAGAGAAGAGGATGATGAGGATAGAGTCAGGTGGGAACTGATGATTCACTGTGGTGACCCCTAGCAGGAAAAGACCAAAGTAAAAGAAGAGGAGATGAAAGTCATGACACTTAACTCCAGTAAAAGAATCTGTGTTATTATAAAGCTGATTTTAAAATGCTAGTTTAATCTGAACTGTAGGAAATGTGTGGCATGAAAAGTAACATGACATTAACACACACCAACACACACTAACACACCAACACAGAAATGTCTTTCATCATAGCTGTACAAATGTCTGTGTTAAATGTTTTGAAATCTTTTTGAACACTCGTTAAATTTCAGTCAGAATGTTAGAACAGAAGATGATGGAATGAACGCTGTTAGCTTAGCAATAATGCTTGAGAACTAGACAGAAAGGGGTGGAGTCTGTGAGAGTGTGGCCACGCCCCTTCATGTGACCATGCTTACGGTTTTCTTATTAACAATAATACAAAATTTGTGACTTAGCAAGCTCGTAGCATTTGGAGTACAGGTATAAACATCGAGTACTTCATGTAACAGACTCGTAAACATGTAAAGGGGAGGAGCATCAGAGCACAGCCACGCCCCCATCACAGCGGCTAGTGATCATGTTTCCTATTTCAGTCCACGTGTCCAGGAGCGGGTCGTAAATCTCCACCGAGTCCGCAGTGACCGGAGCCGAGAAATCCCTCCCAGAGTTCCGACCACCGATGGCATACAGCAGACCGTTAACAGCGGCTACGCTAACCCCGGCACGTGCCACCGACATGGACGCCACCTCCACCCACCGCTCCTGAAAAATGAACACACGAGTTAGCATAACTTTCTTTTAAAAACACAAGCAAGCCATTGCTATTAAAATGGCTAGTGAGCTAGCTATGCTAACATGTTGTGTGTGTTAGATTAGATCAGATTAGATCAGACCTCCTCAGGACAGTATTTCTCCACAGTGTCCAGCGATCCGAGAGCCTCGTTCCATCCCCCCACCGCATAGATGGCGTTATTGATCGAGGCCACACCCACATACGCCCGCCGTGTCATCATGACCGGCAGAGCTCGCCAGCGGCGGGAAATGGGGTCGTAGACCTCGGCTGAACAAAGCTCCACCCCCTCGTCGCTGATCCCACCAATCACATAGACGGAACCTGATTGTAGCGAACGATAAACTTTGTTACTATGGCGATAAACAGATTCACTGTATTTGGATAGAAATGATGATGAATTGTTTTTTCTTTACCTTGTAGCTCACAACAGCCGAAGTAGTATCGTGGTACGGGCATGTTCTCGATCACCTCCCACTTATTCTCCTCAGGATCATAACGCTCCATCGTCTTCCCGATTTCAGAACCAATCCAGCCTCCTGTAGGGATCAGAGGTCACACAGTTCTGGTGTTGATGATAAATGTAGTGTGATTGTGATGGTTACTGCTATATGAATGTGTGTGTGTGTGTGTGTGTGTGTGTGTACCGAGTGCATAGAGAGCCCCGTTGCACGGACACACCCCGACTCCACAGCGTGGGAAGTTGAGTGATGCGACAGCAGCCCACTGTTTGGTAACGGGGTCGTAGCGCTCCGTACAGTCGAAGATCATCGAGTCCTTCTCACCTGAGACACCAAACAGACATCATACATCTACTGTTCCTGAGCTCAAGGTTCATTGGAGTAAAATAAACCACGTACTCACCTCCGATGACGTAGATCATGCCGTCGAGGACGGCGACGCCCAGGCCGCTGCGGGCCTGATGGAGGGAGGAGACCGTGGTCCAGAACTGACTGAACGAATCAAATCGCTCCACACAACTCAAGGCTCGACTGTCACTCCATCTGCCTCCCTGCAGACGTGTGTAACCTCCTGGTGCAGTGAGAAAGGGTACGAGAGTGTAAGAGATATGAAGGAGACTGAGAAACACACACACACACACACACACACACACACACGCGGTTTACCAATGGCATAGAGGTATTTGCGCGCTTTCCGACGAGGCCGAGTCTTTGACGGTTGTGCGACTGTTTTGGAGTCTTTAGGGGTTTTGGTTGACTCTGTGTATTCTCTCAGCAGGGTCTGCAGCGCCACCCGCAGGCTGAAGTCACTCACTCCTGTCACACACAATTACCCTGTAACTATAATGTAACATTATAATGCTATATTCAGTAAATATCACCTCTCAGATTAAAGACCTTACTCTTACCCTCGATGTAGGCGAAGAGCCTTTGAGGAGACAGCAGGGGGAAGCGGATCGGCTCCAGAACTTCCACCACGTGCTTCTTCCTGTGTGTGATGTCATGGAGAAGCCAGCTCATGGCCGCCGTAAACACCTGATACTCGTCCTCGATCCTCAACTCCTCACTGCGCAGCAAGCATGCAAGCTGATCCTTCGACAGGCTGGAGAACTCCTCCTCCTCACACACCTAACACACAGAGTTAAAGGTACAGTCAGGGGGTTAAACTCCTCACACACACACACACACACACACACACACACACAGAGTTAAAGGTACAGTCAGGGGGTTAAACTCCTCACACACACACACACACACACACACACACACACAGAGTTAAAGGTACAGTCAGGGGGTTAAACTCCTCACACACACACACACACACACACACACACACACACACACACAGAGTTAAAGGTACAGTCAGGGGGTTAAACTCCTCACACACACACACACACACACACACACACACACACAGAGTTAAAGGTACAGTCAGGGGGTTAAACTCCTCACACACACACACACACACACAGAGTTAAAGGTACAGTCAGGGGGGTTAAACTCCTCACACACACACACCTAACACACAGAGTTAACGGTACAGTCAGGGGGGTTAAACTCCTCACACACACACACACACACACACACACACACACACACACACACACACACACACACACACACACACAGAGTTAACGGTACAGTCAGGGGGGTTAAACTCCTCACTCACACACACACACACAGAGTTAAAGGTACAGTCAGGGGGGTTAAACTCCTCACACACACACACACACACACACACACACACACACACACACACAGAGTTAAAGGTACAGTCAGGGGGGTTAAACTCCTCACACACACACACACACACACACACAGAGTTAAAGGTACAGTCAGGGGGGTTAAACTCCTCACACACACACACACACACACACACACACACACAGAGTTAACGGTACAGTCAGGGGGTTAAACTCCTCACACACACACACACACACACACACACACACACACAGAGTTAACGGTACAGTCAGGGGGTTAAACTCCTCACACACACACACACACACACACACACACACACACACACACAGAGTTAACGGTACAGTCAGGGGGTTAAACTCCTCACACACACACACACACACACACACACACACACAGAGTTAACGGTACAGTCAGGGGGGTTAAACTCCTCACACACACACACACACACACACACACACACACACACACACACACACAGAGAGTTAACGGTACAGTCAGGGGGTTAAACTCCTCACACACACACACACACACACAGAGTTAACGGTACAGTCAGGGGGTTAAACTCCTCACACACACACACACACACAGAGTTAACGGTACAGTCAGGGGGTTAAACTCCTCACACACACACACACACACACACACACAGAGAGTTAAAGGTACAGTCAGGGGGGTTAAACTCCTCACACACACACACACACACACACACACACACACACAGAGTTAACGGTACAGTCAGGGGGTTAAACTCCTCACACACACACACACACACACACACACACACACACACACACACACACACAGAGTTAACGGTACAGTCAGGGGGTTAAACTCCTCACACACACACACACACACACACACACACACACACACACACACACACACACACACACACACACACACACACAGAGTTAACGGTACAGTCAGGGGGTTAAACTCCTCACACACACACACACACACACAGAGTTAAAGGTACAGTCAGGGGGTTAAACTCCTCACACACACACACACACACACACACACACGCAGAGTTAACGGTACAGTCAGGGGGTTAAACTCCTCACACACACACACACACACACACACACACACACACACAGAGTTAACGGTACAGTCAGGGGGTTAAACTCCTCACACACACACACACACACAGAGTTAACGGTACAGTCAGGGGGGTTAAACTCCTCACACACACACACACACACACACACACACACACAGAGTTAAAGGTACAGTCAGGGGGGTTAAACTCCTCACACACACACACACACACAGAGTTAACGGTACAGTCAGGGGGTTAAACTCCTCACACACACACACACACACACACACACACACACACACAGAGTTAACGGTACAGTCAGGGGGTTAAACTCCTCACACACACACACACACACACACACACAGAGTTAAAGGTACAGTCAGGGGGGTTAAACTCCTCACACACACACACACACACACACACACACACACACACAGAGTTAACGGTACAGTCAGGGGGTTAAACTCCTCACACACACACACACACACACACACACACACACACACACACACACACACAGAGTTAACGGTACAGTCAGGGGGTTAAACTCCTCACACACACACACACACACACACACACACAGTCAGGGGGTTAAACTCCTCACACACACACACACACACACGCAGAGTTAACGGTACAGTCAGGGGGTTAAACTCCTCACACACACACACACACACACACACACACACACACACACACACACAGAGTTAAAGGTACAGTCAGGGGGTTAAACTCCTCACACACACACACACACACACACACACACACACACACACACACACACACACACGCAGAGTTAACGGTACAGTCAGGGGGTTAAACTCCTCACACACCTAACACGCAGAGTTACCGGTACAGTCAGGGGGTTAAACTCCTTACACACACACACACACACACACACACACACACACACACACACACAGAGTTAACGGTACAGTCAGGGGGTTAAACTCCTCACACACACACACACACACACACAGACAGAGTTAAAGGAACAGTCAGGGGGTTAAACTCCTCACACACACACACACACAGAGTTAGCGGTAGTCAGGGGGTTAAACTCCTTACACACACACACACACACACAGACACACAGTCAGATGTGCTGGAGGCTGGGGCTCACCTGTAGGAAGTGGGCGTGGATGTAGTTCTGAGTGAACTCCAGGAGTTCGTTGTAGCTGATCTGTTCCAGGAACTGATAAATTCCGACACAGTTACTCGGCTCCATGTGGCTCCTCAGAAACTCTCCACAGATAAGCACGAGCTCGCCGAGTTGCAGCATGTCGGCCGCCATCATGAGATCCTGAACGTTCTCCACCGTCACCTCCACACAGCCTCTCACACACAAATAATACACTAAATAAATGCCTGTGTCTGTGTGTCTGAATCAGGTGACTATTGACGTAGGGACCTGGGGATCTACCTGTGTATGTACCTGTGCAGTATATCTCCCAGTGGGTCTACACGAGCCCAACTATTCACTCACCTGTGCACATTTGTATCTACCTGTGTATATAAACTCCAGAAGACACTCAAACACATCTGGGTCCACCCCAGCGATGTGCACTTCCTCCTCACGTGCCTCGCTCATGGCTGAGTTAAAGAGGGCAGAGAAGTACGGCCCGCTGGCCGCCAGGACCAACCGGTGGACCCGGAACGCCCGACCTCCTACCAGCAGACGCACATCACACAGCTCTGAGTGCAGACGCATCTTATTCATCTGAGCCAGCAGCAAGTGTGCATGATGCTCAGAAGAACGACAAGAACCATCCTTTATTCTTGTAGCTCTGATGTCGCTCACACCCGAGATCATGGACGACATTGTGGTGATGGGACGACCCTCAAACCCGCCGTTACCTACAAATGACTTAAAACAGCAGACATGGTTTCTGACAGGACATTGTATAAGAGGTCATGAAGGTTCAAAGGTCACAGTGGTAGCAAAGTGATTCTGCTCTTATACATGTGTTTAATTTATTATATATTATATATCTCTGAATCCTGTCAAAAGCTGGAGATCATGAAGTCAGTGTGAGATCCAGATCATCAGGTGTATAAAATCTCCTCATATCAGCATGTTCCTGTGGGACAGAAGAGCACAGCTTATGTAAACAATACTGCGCATGCGCAGTAAGGGACACAGCTCATATAGATGAAACAAACACAAGTATAATGCAAATCATTCCGGGTGTTATTAAGGTTTTTAATCAGATTTATACACATTATCAGTGTGAAATAGAGTGAAATAACCCGTATATATATATCCCGGTACAGTGTACTTCTCTTACCAGCCGTGTTTTGGGTTGTATAATGATTATTTTCACCGCAGCTCAACACAGCACTTCCGCATTTCTATCGATTTCTCTGTGATCAACATTCAGACCTGACGGTCAGATGGCCGAACTCCGAAAAACCTCGATATTTGTGTTTTTATGAATCTACATGTACTTTTCTTTTCTTTACTTAGTGATAATCAATAAATAATAAAGAATATATCACCTTTCATATCTAATCTTTAACTTAATGACATTTTAAATGTTTAAACGTCCTACTGTGATGTTGCAGTTATTAGAGCAAGTAAATAACGTAATACGTTATGGACGTAATAAATCTACATCATATGTACGTGAACATATGTAACGTTTATAACGGAATAAATCTTCTCTAGAGTGATTATATCACGGAGGAGTCGCATATGTTTATGACCTCGTATTGAGTCCATGACCTTTCCAACATGGCGGACACGTAGCGGCGGTGCGGTCGCTCTCGCGAGATCTCGCGCGATGTTGAGCTCCAGCGCTTCAGTGTTGTTAAAGGCGGGGTCTCCGATTTTTGAGAAATGCTTCAGAAAACTGAGTCGGAACGACAAACTAAAAATCAAAACAAAAACAAAACAAACGTGTAGCCAATGAGCAGAAAGGGGCGTGTCTTGTCAATATGTGGCAGAGAGAGTGTCCAGTGCGCATGTGTGACTAGGGTGACCAGACGTCCTCCTTTGCCCGGACATGTCCTCTTTTTGAAACCTAAAAATGTGTCCGGGCGGAATTTCTAAATCGTCCGGGATTTTGTTATTCTAGCCTCAAACGTGTTTACGGCGAATTTGCATTGCTCTCTCTTTCATTCACATACTAGTCCCGCCCTCCCCCTACAGTTCACTTTGCATTGAGTGGAAGTGTAAGGTGTAGAGCTACCGTCATTGGTCAATAGTATTCTCTGTACACATTTAATTGGTCAGTCACCTCAAGCGCCTTGTTTACCGCTGGCAAAGCGCATGGCTACCCGGCATCTTCAGCCATGCCGAAACGCAAGTGTAAGTTCACAACAAAAATTCTTACTTAATGAGTAATCGTAGACTGTTGGGAAAGATTCAGTCCTCTGAAAAATATGCCCCACGTGAGGAGGACTGACCGGTTAAATTATATTTAACATACCGGTCAAAGCCCCGCCCATTTCTAAACAATCCCAGCCTACTTCCGGGTTAGGCCCCACCCACGCGCGCTGAAGTGTCCTCTTTTTCACACACCCAAATCTGGTCACCCTATGTGTGACATTAGCAGAAAGTGGTTTTAACATTGACATGGAGGATAAAAACAAAGAAAGAAAGAGAAGAAAGACTTACGATAAGGTAAGAAGTAGGACGTGTTAATATAGGATCAGCTTTCCAGCGCTGGAGAGAACTGAAGGAGCAGGAAGTTGGTCACATATTCACAGATTGGAGTTTCCTGAGTCAATAACTCCTGAGCTAAACACTGTTACTACACAAATAACACCTCTTTTCTATCGTAGTAATGTAGAGACGCAGCTACAACCGTGTTTTGTGTAGTAACAGTGTTTTCTTCAAGCGCGTTTAACTTCATTTTTTTTTTTTGTAATTCACTGTTTTTATTTTGATAGAATATGCAAAAATACAACACAACAGAAAAAGAAAGATCCTGATTTAAACTAATACCCACCCACAACCACCCCCATCCCACCCCTATCCCACTGCACCCCAGGACTCATGTAAATCAAAAGTACAACAGAATAAGCTCAAAGAAATATACACAAAAATATACAAATTGAATCAGTTGTAATATTCACAACCGAATAACAACCTTAGACTAAATAACCAAAATCTTTGAAGCTATGGAAATCCAGTTCTGCCACATAGAAAGAGTAGCAGGCTTTGCGTGATTAGTCCTTGCAGAAGACAGTTCCAGATAAAGTATTTCCAATAAGGAGTGAATCCAGTGCTTAGCAGAAAGGTCATGCGGGGGTTTCCAGCGTTGAACTAAAAGTTTCTTTGCCGCAGTCAAAGCTGCCAGCCAAAATTTCAGTTGTTTCCCATTTACAGGAAACCTGGAATTATCATTCAACAACAAAACAACAGGATCCTTAGGAAAACGAATGCCGATAATCTTATATATACCATCAAGCGTGATGTCCCAGAATTTTTGTACACCTGGACAGTCCCATAACATATGCCTGAAAGTGTCAAGGCAACCTGGTCCGCAGAACATGCAATACGGCTGGGGTGAAATACCCATCGCATAACGTATACGCGTGGTTAAATATGCTCTGTGAATAATTTTAAAGTGAATGAATTTGTGGTTAGAGTTTGAGGATGCATGGAATGTATTAACCCATACTGAGTCCCAATCAATGCTTCTATTATAGGGAGTCAGATCTGCTTCCCACACTCTAGCTTTAGGGAAGTCATCAGAATTAAGGTTTGAGAGGCAAAAGTAAAAATAAGAGACCATTCCTATGCTTGGTGCTTTTTGAATCCATTGCATTACTGGGTGGATCAGAAGATTATTGCCCCAAGGAACTTTTAGATTTTTTAATGCGGAACGAAGTTGAAAATATAGAAATAAAGTGTTACGGGAAATGTTAAATCTTCCTGTTAAGTCTTGAAAATTCAAAATTGATTTCTCTCCACTTACATCATTTAACGTTAGAACACCTTTTGCAGCCCAATTTGGCTGTACAAATGGCTTCCCACCAGAAAGTAGATTCCGATTGTGCCATATAGGAGTATGAGTATGCCAAATTGTTTTAGAAGGAAAAAGGGATTCAATCTTTTTAAATATTTGGAGAGTGTAGGAGAGTATAGGTCCATAATGTAATGAGCACTTCCTATATGAGAGACCAGAAAATAAAAAATCCTGCAATCGAATTGGTGAAATAATCTCTTGCTCTATTACTTTCCACGAGGACTGTGAACAAGGATCAAACCATTTCTTGACCGAGAGCAGAACAAAGGACCAATGATACAATTTAAAATTTGGGCAGCCCCATCCGCCTTTCGTTTTAATTCTTTGAAGTGTAGACCACTTAACGCGGGGACGTTTTCCATTCCAAATATATTTTCTTAGTAAAGAATCTATTTTCTTCCAATAATTTGTAGGTGGGGGGAGAGGAAGCATGGAACTAATAAAATTAATGCGAGGCAGAATATTCATCTTTATCACTGACATCCGGGCTGAAGGTGAAGAGGGCAGACATATCCACCGTTGAATATCAGCCTCAATTTTCTCAGAGATTGCCATAAAGTTTATTTTTGAGATTAGGGATAAAGTAGGTCTGAGTTCGATCCCTAAGTATTTAACTTGTGTTGATATTAAGATATTGCTTGGAACAGAAAGGTTTAGACCATCGGAATTAAGAGGCATCAAAATAGTTTTCGAAAGATTAATTTTAAATCCCGATAGTATGCCAAATTCGTCTAGAATTTTGAGGGCATTAGGGAGCGAGCGCTGCAAGTCAGATAGAAATAATAATATGTCATCTGCATATAGGGAAATAGAGTGGTTTGAAGCACCCAACCGGATTGGCGTAACCAGATTGCACTGCCTAACATACTGTGCCAGAGGTTCTATTGATAGATTAAACAAAAAGGGGGAAAGTGGACAACCCTGCCTCGTACCTCTATGAATATGAAATCTGTCCGATATGTGTCCACCAGTAGATACCCTGGCCATGGGATTAGTGTATAGAGTTTGTATCATTCTAATGAACCGGTCGCCAAAATTGAACTTCTTTAAAGTATACCACAGATAACCCCATTCAAGCCGATCAAAGGCTTTTTCGGCATCAATAAATAGAAGGCCACTAGGCACTTTCAATTTCCTTGATTCCGCAATAACGTGTAACACTCGGCGGACGTTGTCAGAAGCCAGGCGTCCAGGGATAAAACCTGATTGATCTGGACCAATTAGCTTATGTATTACTACTTGTAGACGTCTAGCAATAACTTTAGCATAAATTTTGACATCTTCATTTATCAAGGAAATGGGCCTATAATTAGAACAGTCTGAGTGATCTTTTCCGGGTTTAGGTAGAACAGAGATTAGAGCTGTATTTAAGTCTTGGTGAAAATGGCCTTTGAATACGGCTTCATTTATAGTACGTAACCAAATGTGGCCTAATAAATCCCACAGCACCAGGTATAACTCAGCCGGAAGACCGTCAATTCCGGGAGACTTTCCTTTACTTGAACAAGTTACTGCATTATGTAGTTCTTCTAGAGTTATATCAGAGTCAAGGCTGTCCACCTCCTCCTCTGAAAGTTTATTTAAATTCAATTGGTCGAAAAATCTTTTTAACTGGCCAGTACTGGGTTGTGTTTCTGAAACATATAATTTTTCAAAGAATGACATGAATATTTTGTTAATATCTTTGGGATGTGAATTGAGAACATTTTTTGAATTTCTAATCGCCCTTATATTAAAACGTTGCTCATGTTTTTTCAGAGTAAGTGCAAGGAGCCGGCTTGGTCTGCTTCCATCTATATAGTATTTCTGTTTCGTAATATGCATAAGATATTCTGCTCTTCTGCGAAGCAAATCACTGAGTGCAGCCCTTTCCACATTTAACTCATGTTGTTTAATATTGGAAAAGTTGTATCCTAATTCCTTTTCCAAGTCCCCACATCTTTTTTCTAATACTGATATTTTTTCAACATATTTCTTTTTAAGTCTAGCAGAAAAGGAGATGGCTTTGTTCCTTAAAAAGCCTTTGACAGATGCCCATAGCATATCATTGTTGGAGACTGAATTTTGATTCAATCTGATAAACTCAGTCAGTTCTGGTCTCAGTTGAGATAGGAATTCCTCATTCTGTAAAAGTATAGTATTAAATCTCCATCTTGACGATTTACAGGATGTCTTAATCTGGAGTTGTGCCAATACAGCATTATGGTCAGAAACACTTTGTGGTAGGAACTCAATGTGTATTAGATCTGAAAGCAGTGGTGATGAAAGAAAAATATAATCAATTCTTGAAAATGATTTGTGGCTTGGGGAAAAATAGGTATATTCTTTAGCCGTTGGATTTTGTAAACGCCAGGCATCACATAAGTCTAGGTCTTTACTAAACAATCTCAGTGCCGCAGAAGAATGAGACTGTGTTACTGAAATTGAAGGATTGGAGCGATCCAAAGCCGTGTCAAACACAGCATTCATATCTGATCCAATGACGACTGAATAGTTATGAAGAGATAAAAGAGTTTTCAAAACTTGTGGAAAAAAGAAGGCATCATATGAGTTTGGGGCATATATATTAACAAATGCATACCTATTTCCTTCAATTAAGGCACAACAATACGCAACTCGGCCATCGTCATCAGAGCCTTTATGTTCAACAATAAAATTAGAATTACGCTTAAAAAGAATTGTCACCCCTTGTTTTTTAGACTTACAACATGATGATATTATGGGAATATAACGCCTGTTTTGCATTCTTTGGGTGTCCATTGCAGTAAGATGGGTTTCTTGAAGAAACGCTACATCGATTTTCTTTCTGTGCATAAGATCTAAAACCCGAGTACGTTTAATCGGAGAATTCAACCCCCTAACATTGAGAGACAATATATTTATATTAACCATAGTCTACAATTGTTGGAGTCACACAGAATAACGCATAAGGTAAAAAACAGATTATTGAGCATATAACCAAGATTTTCACAACCATTTGCAGTAACAAAATCAGTATCGGTCCTGGGTGCTTTATGCGCCTAAGCGCCCCCTCCCTCTCCCCTATAACCCTTTTAGCAAACATCTGTGGCGATCGCGAGGCAATGTCTAGAACACTATTCACCTTATTAACCTCTATGATTTAAACAAACAGATAAATGTAGAATTATAGGACGATTATTACAGAACTCGGATTAATCATATAACGTGTGATATCCATAACTGAACTCTTTATGACACCGGAATTAAATTATGGGCTGAGGCCCAACTTTCAAGATTAGCGAGCTTACAGTACTTCAACTAAACTCTCTTCAAAGCAACATCCAACAGTTCGCACATGAGGTATAAAAATAACAATAGAATAAACAATTAAATAAAGTACCATATAAAAACAGAAATGTTACCATTTCACTCTGATGTGCTGAACCATGAGCAAACGCTGAACTGGTTTCTAGTTCTTGTTTTAAACAAATCTGTTACCAAAAGCGATTATAAATCCATCGACTCCTCAGGCGGAAATCTTAAGGATCTGCGAGCAGTCGGTGTCGCTGTTTCATTAAGACCCTCCAGATACTTTTCAGCGTCCTCCGGAGATTCAAACGAGTTTTTCTGACCTTTGTAAGTAACTTTCAGCAGTGCTGGGTAGATAAGGAAGGTTTCAACACCTTTCTGGTGAAGTTTGGCTCTTACGGTTGAAAACGCCTTCCTTTTTCGTGCCGTCTCGTGACTGTAGTCAGCGTAGAACTCCAGACGCGCTCCTCCGGGCAAGGTGGGTTTTGCTTTACGTGCTCCTTGAAGGATGGCTTGCCTGTCAGGATAGCGAAGAAGCCGAAATATCATCGATCGTGGCTTAGATGAGTTGGAGTTCGAATAGACGCGATGGGCTCTGTCGATCTCAATCTGGCAAGAGCGCGTCGAAATGTCAGGGATCCATTTAGGCAACATTTTCTGTAGAAAACCGATGGGGTCGTCGCCTTCCATTCCTGTTGGTAGATTCACCAGACGAATGTTATTGCGACGTGACCGATCTTCGAGGTCATTGCATTTTCGTTGAATCTGCTCTAACTGAGTCAAGCAAAAGTTCGTATCCTTCTTTGAATTGCGTAAACCACCTTGAAGATTGTCCACTTTCGTTGTAATCGACGCCATACTACTACTCAGAGAGTCAATTTCTTGTTTCATTGTACGAAGAACAGCGCTGTTTTCTTTAATGTAGTCGTTGAATGGATTGAGAGCCGTCTTTATCGCCTCCGTCAACATACAAGAAACCATTTCTCGCATAGCCTCCTGCTGTGCTTCAATTGCGTGGCTAACAATCGAGGCAACATCGTCGTCCAGTGTTTTGAGGCGTTTGCTGGTCGTAGCAGACTTTTGGGGAGAAATCGATTTTTTGCCGGTAGCCATCCTTGTATTAGAATTCACCAGTTGTCAAAAAGAGACAATATTCCCTCTGTATGACATGAATAACTAAAAATAAGAGGTTAATATTCGGGAGCCTAGTGTTGTGCAGCCATCTTGCAGCGCGCGCCACCGGAAGTAGCGCGTTTAACTTCAAAGTTTTCGGGCCATACAGATAAGTCCACAGTTGTACTGGAACTGTCTGTGCTGGACACACTTGGTGTGCTTGATGAACTAGACTTTAATGATAAGAAGACCTCCGTTGTGGTATCAGAAAGCATGTTTGTGGTTTCTCGAGGTGTTACTTTGACACAACTTGTTTGATCTGAAAAAAAAAAGTCACCCTGTAAAATCCTAATGTAGCTCAGCAAATCATTCATTCATTTCTCTGTTGTTGTCTTAAATTCAAGAGAGAGTGTGTTCTTAGAACACAAAGATATTTTCATAATTGTGCAATGTTAAGCGAGTAAAATCCTTAATTGGAGTCCTAAAATTGGAGTTTCCTGTACAGGGAAGCATTGAAGCATACTCAAATGTTATATATGATCATGCCAAGGAAACTACTGATATCAATATTTACAGTGTGCAAAGAATTCCGTTTTTAATCTGACTTGACAAATAAACTGATTATATTACTTCTAGAACAGTGGTTCTCAATCCTGTTCCTGGGGGACCCCTGCTCTTCATTAACTGAGCTAAGTGTGTCATATACAGCAGACATACAAAATGTGCAGAACAGGGTTACCCCAGGAACAGGATTGAGAACCACTGCTATAAAAGACAGGGATTAAACCCCACCACTTGTATGCATTATCTTTATGGTGCCTTTAAGTATTGGTCCACATTAACAGTGTATGAAAAATCCCAGCAAATCGTGTTTAACAAAAGCCATACCTCGACGGCACTGTATTGGTGTGATATAATCAGGGAGATCCTCCTCTTTAATGAACTGCACGTCAGATTTGGATTCAACTCCTATGCTTGCCAAAGTGTTCAGGAGAGAAGAAAGTTTATCCTCTGGTAGCCCAGGTAGGACAGCCAACACAGCATCTCGTACTTCCTCCCCTAATGATGACATGGTTCTACAAATCTGGGAAAGAGTGATGAAAGATGAAAAATCACTGGTAAGCCATTCATCTTGTACTGCACTAATGGATAATAGTCAAGGAGATTCTCTTGTTTTACACAAATGTCGTTTGACTCTTGATCAGTCTCTGTTAGACAATGGATGCCCATATCAACTAGCTCCACAGCCTGCTGCATCCTCACAACAAAGTAGACAGACTCATTGGAGTGAATAAAAATCAGTTTAATTTCACCCATGTTTAGACCCTCTTCATCATTTTTTAGTACAACGTACATGTTTTTTTCTGTACTTTGTGCATTTGTAAATGACTTCATTTGCAGCTACAGTGGAACTATGAGTGAAACTAAATGTTGCAATTGCTGCCTTAATGCTCTCATTGTAGTCACCAATATGGAAATCATTTCCTCTTTCCACTTGAACTACAGGTGGAAAAAGAGTCCTGGCAGTCCCGGAGCTAAGTCCCTCATCCAAATCACATAGCAGGTCAGCCTGGTATGCCTGCAACGCACCCATGGTGTGGAGGCAGCCCGCGGCCTGACCTGCTGCCGCGTAAGCCTTCTGTACTAAGGCTGACGTAGCACGTAGCGGCTTAGTAGGGAACACCGGAGCCTTTAGCAATGATGCTACGCTAGGGGAGAGATAGCTAGCCAGCGTTTCTTCCACAGCCCCAACTCTTTCTAGCCCCAACCACATTCGCGTAGAGCGAGGAGTGACGAGGAGAAGTGCGCGCAGAGTACGGGGCTTCCCAGGATCTAAACACCTTGGCGTGCAGATCGGGGAAAAACGGCAGGCTCTGGCGCTCAGGAAGTGACACAGGGCGCAGGAAACGCTCAGCCAGCTTACTGGGTGCGCGCTGCTTCTGCTGCTCCACCGGCCAATCTAAATCCAGCTTGGCTACGGCTCGTGTCACGACCTCAAGGAGCTCCTCATACAGCACAGGCTGTGAGGCACCCACGGGCTCGCTAGCATCCATCAGCTCTCCTTCCTCGGAGGGAGAGACATGTAATGCCGCGCTGCTCGCGCCAGGAGAAGAAGCAGCCATCGGGCCTGCTTCTCCGCGAGAAGCAGGCCCGATGGCTGCTTCTTCTCCCGTAGAAGCATTGGAGTAAGCAGTCTCTCCAGTAGACTGCTTACTCCAATCCCGCTGCTAAATTGACCTGCGAGCCCCACGAGTGCCGGCGCCGCTTTGCCTCGGCAAGAGGGAGCAAAGCGTGTGCATAGCCATGCGGCTGCAATGCGAGCAATCGACTCCCTCGAGAGCCGATTGTGCATGCTACACTCCCAAGCAAACAACGCACCGATCGTGCGAATCCTTCCCGGTAATGAAACAGGGACACGGATAAACACACTTACGGAATTTTTGTCTGCTAGCCCTCACTCGATCAGAAAAACACAGTGCTTACCTGAACGAGCAGAAGCTAGCATCTTGTCCATCTCACAGCCATTTGTAGCTTCCTGTTTACGCGACGTCACCCGCAGATGACGTCACGTCCCAACACCTATTGGTCAGATTACAGAGTGCGGTCATGCAGGGGCGTTCCCATAGCGTTTCAACGCAGCTCGAGTTCCGAAAGGGAACTATGGAACGTTGCTCTGCATCATTGTCATCGAGTCAATGATGAGCTGCGACTGCTGTTTAAGGGACATCTAAGTGAAGATCTTCACAATCATCATCCTCATTGTCATTCTCTCTTACACATAGAATGAGAGAAAATTATCATCTTACTTTTGAGTGTTTGTGTGTGTGTGTGTGTGTGTGTGTGTGTGTGTCTCACTTTCGTGCGAGTCGGCTCTCTGATATTCCGGTTGCGGGATGCTGGTGCTGAAGTCAGGAAGCTTCCCCCCATCTTTGGCATGAAGCTGCAAACACACACACACACTTGTTTATAATCAGATAAAGTCTGTTTTTCTATTCAATTCAATTCAAGTTTATTTGTATAGCGCTTTTTACAATGGACATTGTCTCAAAGCAGCTTTACAGAACATAAACATAGAACAGAAGATAGACATAAGGAGAAGTATAAAGAATTAAAATAATAAATTCAAGATATATATGTATAGTTCAGTATGTATGTATGTATGCATGTACAGTATGTATATGTATTCATCCCCAATGAGCAAGTCTGAGGTGACTCAGGCAGCAGTGGCAAGGAAAAACTCCCTTAGATTTGTAGAGGAAGAAACCTTGAGAGGAACCAGACTCAAAGGGGAACCTCATCCTCATATGGGTGACATTAGAGGGTGTGGTTAAAAATATACAGTAAACAAATGTTGTATTGGTGTAAGGGCGTGATTACAAATGTACAGTAACAAATGTTATGTTGGTGTAAGGATCGCATGGAGTTCAGATCTCCTCTTAGTGTCACAGAGCTGGTAGATCTGAAGATGCCTCAGGATTCTCACAGAGTTGGCCTCATCACAGTGGAGGTCCAACATCTTCATTGCACGGAAGACGATCGGAGCTGGTACAATGTCTGGATGCCTCGGCATGTGTAGAAAGAGAGAAGCAGTGGAGAGGGATTAACATATCTGCTGTTCATAAAAAATGTGCAAATCTAGTGTAATAGTGCACGATATGATGGGATGTATTATGTGTACGCCTGACTAAAGAGATGAGTTTTTAATCTACATTTAAACTGGGAAAGTGTGTCTGAGCCCCGAACACTATCAGGAAGACTATTCCAGAGTTTGGGAGCTAAATAAGAAAACGCTCTACCACCTTTAGTAGACTTAGATATTCTGGGAACTACCAGAAGTCCTGAGTTTTGTGATCTCAGAGAGCGTGAAGGATTGTAATGTGTTAGAAGACTAGTTAGATACATGGGAGCTAAACCATTAAGAGCCTTGTACGTAAGTTTCTCTCTATTTCTTACACATACACACCTCCTGCTCCTTCATCTCCTCGATCACTGAGTCTATATAGTAGTAGTAGTAGTAGCCTTTATTGTCACTGGTCACAGGTACCAGCGAAATTAGCCATCAACCTGCCCATACATACAATACATACAATACAAGGGGAGGACAGGACAGGAAGACAGGGGATTGAAAAGAAATACAGCATAACATTTACATTTACATTTACATTTACAGCATTTGGCAGACGCCCTTATCCAGAGCGACGTACATAAGTGCTTAAATCTCTAACATTGAATACATTAATGCTGGATCACTAAGTTACATACTTAAGATACCATGAGTTTAAAACATTTGTTCAAAGTTACAATGAAAGTGTCAAAGGTGTGTTTTTTTTTTTTAACATGAGGGAAGGGATTAGAAAAAAACAACAACACCCAGACTATGCTCCAGTGGGGAGTACAGTGTGGGAACAAGAAAAAAACACCTCAGCAACATAAGCACATAAACAGTACACCATAAACACATGACTTGCAACAGGGGAGGGGAGTGGGGGGTGGAGGTAATCCAGCACAGGCAAGCAGCCATCAGGTCCTGCGGCCTTTATCTTCGGCGCTGGTCACAGACCCGCTTGTCAGACTGGCGGTACAAAGCGGCGAAGGCGTGGGATGGGGGGTGGGGGGTGAGTGCATATCTTTTATATATATGTGTGTGTGTGTGTGTGTGTGTATGTATGTATGTAAGTGTAGGCCTGG
Source organism: Tachysurus vachellii (assembly GCF_030014155.1). Taxonomy (NCBI): domain Eukaryota; kingdom Metazoa; phylum Chordata; class Actinopteri; order Siluriformes; family Bagridae; genus Tachysurus; species Tachysurus vachellii. Next base: position 30,519,219 of record NC_083466.1, read on the forward strand.
AGAGTCGTTGCTCCCGGGATCAAATCGTGTGTGTGTGTGGGGGGGGGACACATATGTTCCACAGCGTTGCTCAAAGTGTTCAATTTGTGTGTGAGTCTCTCCACAGTCTCTTTAGCTGCGTCTTGCTCCTGCTTTTCCTGCTGTAACAGAGAAACAATCTCCTCCACCAAACTCTTACACACACACTCACACACACACACACAGTCTAATAAAGTACAGACCGCTGCCTCTCTGCTGCTGAGTGTAAAGTGATATAACACAAATATGAGAGAAAAAGTGAACAATAAACGAACAATATGATGAGGTGTGTGTGTCTTACTGGGTTTTGTGTCTCCTGAGTATATGGTCCTGGTACTGAGTGTATAATGCGTCTCTCTCCTGAATATGCTGCTGCTGAATCTCAGGCTCTTTCTGCTCCTTCATCTTCTCTGTGTGAGTGTGTGTGTGTGTGTCACACTGATATATAAACCTGTCTACCACCTCCTATACACACACACATATACACAAGCACACATTCTCCAGTTCAGTTTGGTGTCTGATACATGGTCATGTGACTGTAAGGATGCAGTAGAAATTAAAAGTATGAATCATATGCAGTGTGTGTGTGTGTGTGTGTGTGTGTGTGTGTTAGCGTCTCCTGTAGCTATCTCCTGATTACCTTCAACCTCTTTCCCAGGACACTTCCTGATCACATGTCCCTCCTGACCACCCAAAACACTTTAACACTCCAGAAGTTGTGAAAATAACAAATTCCTCCCCATTTACATTTATGTTAAACACGATGTTCAGGTTTTCATCCCTGCTGTTTAAAATCATCTACACACGTCTTTAATTACAAACCCTTTAGTGACCACAAGCTCAATTTTGTGAATCTCATCCACAAACATCACCACAGCCTTGTTCATGTGGGCAGCAGAAGCAATGCTCTTCCCGCCGATTAACTTAGCTACCACTGAGGCGCCTCATCTACGGTGCATGTGACAGTCGGTAACAGTTTAAACCCGTGCTTCCGGGTCAGGTGTGTTAAAGCCATGATGCCAAAAAGCAAGGAAAGTAAAGGCTCGTGATGCGCTACAACCTCACACACACACACACACACACTACGCACCACTCTATGTTTACTCAAATCACACAATTTACAGCATAAAGAAAAGCAATAAGAGAGTTTTCACTCACACCTTCACTACACGCTCACACAATCGCGTGTGTGTGAGAGACAGAAAGAGAGAGAGTGTGTGTGTGAGAGAGAGAGTAAGTGTGTGTGAAAGAGAGTGTGTGTGTTTGTGTGTGAGAGAGAGACAGACAGAAAGAGAGACAGAAAGAGAGAGAGTGAGTGTGTGTGTGTGTGTGTGAGAGAGAGAGGCAGAGAGAGCGACAGAGAGAGAGATAGAGAGAAAGTGTGATAGAGAGAGAGAGAGAGAGAGATAGCGAGCGACAGCGAGCGACAGAGAGAGAGAGAGAGAGAGACTAAACGTGTATAAATGTGAACAGTTGATGATTACTGGGTCACACAGACGTAGGTGTGTAATGATCTGGACACTCATCACTTGTGTGAGGACTTAAACATTTGGACTTGTGCCTTTGTAGGAAAATAACCCAGAGACAGAGTTACTGTTAACCCCAATGATGATGATTTTCCTCCAACAGCATGACCCCAAGTGTATTGTTCCTCTCACACCACAGTCATTCACCAACTATTTCAGTTTTATTTCTGAAAGAAGGAACTGTTACACTACAGTGTTCCAAACTTACGTCTGACAAATGTTAGTTTGTCATGTCTAAAATGACTGAGATTAAACATAACCCAGTTTGGGTCAATTCTGAACTCCAGCACTGGGTACAATGTGGACTGATCCAGTGAGAGTTGTTTTAACTCAGCAACGTTGTGTTATAATGTTAACCCTACATGTTATAGTGATTTATTTTTTATTAAAAACATGTTTCTCTTCGGAAATACATTCTGTATCTATATATTGTGTTAGACATACATTTATTTTTGAAGAACTATATATATATATATATATTATATATATATATATATATATATATATATATATATATATATATATATATATATATATATTTGAAGAACAAAAATATTTTTTCTACAGAATGTTAGACTATTAATTTTATACAACAAAAATAATGACTTTGTATTTATGTATTTTATTTAATGAAATAAATACAATGTATGATGTATTTACGTATACAAGACATTTTAAGTGCCTTTATACAATATAATTTTAGTTATGTATCCAGTAATATAGCTATAAGTATACATGTGTAAAAAGTGTCAATTATATTACAATAATTTATGTAATTATACTGACGTACTTGTCCCTTAGTGACACATGATTTCGGATTGAGTAGGAAACCCTCCTGCTCTCCCACTAAGGAATGTGTCCTAGTTTGCACGGGTTAGTTTTGAAAACACAAGATCAACTATCAGAGTTGGTCTTACCTTGAACACAGGTGTCCTTCGAAGTCCCTCGGTCTTCTAATAAAGGATCCTCTTCAAGTTCTTCTACCTATTCTATTGTTTGTATCTTTAGATGAAGAAGTCAGACTTAGACCTTTTTGTCTTTTCAGGATCCTCACAATGGGAGGCCTTGTTTTTATTAAAAGTAGTGTAATACAGATAGATGTGTGTAATATATGTAAAGTAAAAAGAAAACTACAAATAAAAACGTCAAATAATCAAACAGTATTGGAATAATTAAAAGTTATTAAGATATAAAAATTATAACAAACCACGAAACACTCTCCAAGTGTAAGCTTGCGTTTGTTCTATGATGCACCTAAAGTATAACATGCCTTAAGGCTGTTTACAATAGAATGCACACAATGTGATTTGATTTGAGCTTTTATTCCTTTTTTTGAATGAGCTTTTATACTTTCTGTATAATTACTGTTGCCAGTTGGATTTGGCTGTTGGGTTTGGTCGGCTTTGTGCCTTCTAGTCGGCTACCATCTTATCTCCCAACCATTTCTCGTTTTCCCAAACATATCTCTCCGGCGACTCTGTGTGTGCTACTAATGTCTTTTTTTTCTCTATTCTCAAGGTTAACACTTCTATATATGGTCATATGGTTGCAGTTAACTTCCTGCAACTTGTCAGGCTGTTATTATATAGGACTGAAGCTTTCTCTCGCCGTGGAATTAGACAGCAAGCTAAAAAAAAACTTTGCTTGCACATTACTCCCCGCGAATACACAGAAGGCTTCATAAGCTTTCACTACTAGATACAGCTTTTCATATAAGTTTACAGTAAAAAAAAGCAATATTAATCTAATCAATTCTATTACAGGAGAATACATGATTATAAGAAAAAGAAGAGCGTTTCAGAATTCTCTAGAACATCTGAAAATAAAACATAACTAGATTTGTAAAGTTTGTCGCGACAAACTTTGATGTTGGCTTTGACGGTGCAAGTATTTGCAAAGGCCGGTGTTTTTTGGAGGCGAGTGGACATAAGGGTCAGTGTTACTTTTGGAGGCAAGTGGACAGAAAGATTGTGAAAGCTACTGGACCGCTAGGGTGCCAATACTTTTGGAGGCGAGCGGACATGAGCAAGTGACGTGATCTGAATACCCGTGAGGCAGTTCCCCTCATTGTGCTGAGTGTTTTGATACGTCACATGTCCATATTGTGCAAATTTTTTATTTTGCTTATTTTGGGAGCGGGGCTACACGTGACGTCACATGACTTGACCAAAATACACGTGAGGCAGTTCCCCTCATTGTGCTGAGTGTTTTGATGTCACATGTCCATGTTGTGCAAATTTTGGATTTTCACGTGACGTGACCAAAATACACGTGGGGCAGTTCCCGTCATTGTGCTGAGTGTTTTGATATGTCACATGTCCATGTTGTGCTAATTTTTGATTTCACTTATTTTGGGGGCGGGGCTACATGTGACCTCACGTGACGTGACCAAAATACACGTGAGGCACTTCCCCTAATTGTGCTGAATGTTTTGATATGTCACATGTCCATGTTGTGCTAATTTTTAATTTGCACGTGTCATTTTGATTTCGCTTATTTTGGGGGCGGGGCTACACGTGACGTGCATGTGGCTTAAAAGCCCTAGGAGGAGTTACTCTTGATAAATTTTTGGCTAAGAATAATAATAATAGTAATAATAATAATAATAATAATAATAATAATAATAACTAGATTTGTAAAGTTCGTCGAGACAAACTTTGATGTTGGCTTTGGCGGTGCAAGTATTCGCAAAGGCCAGTGGAGGCGAGTGGACATAAGGGTTAGTGTTATTTTTGGAGGCAAGTGGACAAAGATTGTGAAAGCTATTGGACCGCTAGGGTGCCAATACTTTTGGAGCAGACATGAGCATGTGACGTGATCCGAATACCCGTGAGGCAGTTCCCTTCATTGTGCTGAGTGTTTTGATATGTCACATGTCCATGTTGTGCAAATTTTTTATTTTCACGTGACGTCACGTGACGTGGCCAGAATACACGTGAGGCAGTTCCCCTTATTGTGCTGAGTGTTTTGATATGTCACATGTCCATGTTGTGCAAATCTTTTATTTCGCTTATTTTGGGGGCGGGGCTACACGTGACGTCACGTGACATGACCAAAATACACGTGAGGCAGTTCCCCTCATTGTGCCGAGTGTTTTGATATGTCACATGTCCATATTGTGCAAATTTTGGATTTTCACGTGCCTGAGCTCTGCGCACGCTGCGTGTGTGAGAGCTTAGAGGAATTTTAGGAATTCCCCATTCAAGTCTACGGGATGTTCCATCGTCAACTACGGGAAAACCGTCCGTCGGAAAGTTCCGTCGGAATGCTGAGACAAAAACTTCGTCCGGAGTAACGTCCTAAAGAACCTGTCCGAGTTTGGTGTAAATCGCTCGAACACTTGCCGAGTTATAAACCTCCAAAGTTTATAATGGAAGTGGATACGAAAAAAGGCCAATTTGAGCTTCCGTACCGGGAATGCCGGAATTCCGATCGCTTAGTAGAAGCCAACATTCTGTTTTCCTACTTAAGCTTACTTAAAAGTAATAGCAACAAACTTCAGACCAGGGTCTACGACATATCCGAATTTGGTGCATGTGGCTCGAAAGCCCTAGGACGAGTTACTCTTGATAATAAGCTTAAGTAGGAAAACAGAATGTTGGCTTCTACAAAGCTACATAATAACACATAATGCATTATAATCTTTTCTTTTGGAATCTTCTTCCAGCTGTCTAGGTACAGCGTCTGATCCCTCGTTGTCTTCTTCTAAACACTCATATTCAAATCTTTCAACTCTTCATTCCTCAAGCTTCATTTTCTTTATTTTATTCAACAGTTGTTTTATTTCTTCTGCTGTTTTTCTGATTCTCTTCTTTTTTGCTTCTCTTTGTCTTTTTCTCCTAGCTCTACGTTTACTGGTATCTGTAGCCTTAATCTCACTTTAGATGGGAATATGAGAGTAGGGATTTGAAGTTTGATAGCATTGATAAGGTTTATCTAATGAGCATGAAGTTACCCGTTCATTTCCTTCATCATCCATTCTATCCATCATTCTTACATAATAAACAAATAATAAATCACACAAACAGTAAAATGAACAGGGTTCAGCTCGAGTTCATGTGGATTTTCACCTGCTGTTACAAATAATCCCTCAGGTTTTTATAGGATTGAGGTCCAGGGAATTTTATCCAGGGATCAGAGGATAAACTCAGTGTAGAATTGTGTTTAGTCTGATTCACTGTACACGATGAACACACACTTCTCACGTCTCTGAGACTGTTTAATGTGTTAGAACTAAATGAGTGATGTGTTAATAAACATGTTCTCTATTCTCCATCATGGTAATGCAGGAACACTGGAGTCTTCATCACACACAGATATTCATTAGACCCTGAATATGAAAGAAAAAGATGTGAATTAATCAGCACAAAGTGGACTGTGGTACTTCATGATCAACACCATGTAATCATCTCTGCTCCAACAGAAACATGATCATCTCCTGTTTATAATGAATCATTCAACATTTCTTCATTCTTACTAACATCTGTGTTCTAACATTTAACTAGAACAAATGAGAACTTCCACAAGTTCTACCAGGATAATGAGCAGATCTTTACCCATCACATCACTGCTCTTATCCAATCACAGGAGCTTTAAATAACAAACACTACTGTGTCATTTAGATCTTGTTCTACATTTATATTTAAGTGCAGACTTTAAGAACAAACTCAGGTGAATTTTACAGGAATGACAGAAGACACAATGTTCATTAACAATCACTCTCATCAACTCATTGGTGACTTTTTGTAGACTGTCTGAATCCCTGTTTTCTGCCTTCACATGAATTTTACATCAACACACTTTACTGAACACAAAACAGCATTAAAGAGAATCGTTAGAAAAATTCTGATTAAACAGAATATAGTGACATTTTCTAACCTGATAATCTGAAGGTTATTGAAGAGAAATGTGATGTGTATCAATGTGTAATGATAATGAGGGTAAACTTTTATTAACAGGTCATTACTCACATCAGTGTCTGTAGTTTGTAATGTTCATCATCCCTAAGATCAGAGAGCATCTTCACTCCTGAGTCTCCTAGTTTATTACAGGACAGATCCAGTTCTCTCAGGTGTGAGGGGTTTGATCTCAGAGCTGAAGTCAGAGCAGCACAGCCTTCATCTGAGACACCACACTGCCACAACCTGTATAGAGACACAATGACACACTCTTCACTGGTTGTACACAGGGACGTTTCTAGTGTTTAATCACTTTGATCACAGACACACAAGAATTTTACAGAAACCTGAAATCACAGATTTATTTATTTATTTGTTTGTTTGTTTGTTTGTTTGTTTGTTTGTTCGTTCGTTTGTTTGTATGAATGTAACTTTGTGCTGCAGATCATTTTATATTTTTTAAGTTTTACATTTTATTTCACTGTAAAGATCTTTGCTACAATTACACATGTAAACTTTTTTAGCTAAACAACCTTAAATCCACAACTAGTATTTTTGTAAGAAAACTAACTAACTAGTCGTCTAAATGAATAAATCACTTCAAAAAGCTTTCACTGATGACTAAATCACATCCAGTTTTAGAAGATTTTAGACATGAGAAGAGAAAAGAAAAGCTTCTGAAGTCCTCATTCATCTAAATCCACATTCACATACTACTCATTAACACAGTGATAAGTGTTAGTCTGGTAGTTACATCTCCTCAGTCCTCAGATACAATGTGGGATTATTAATTATCATCTGACTGCAAGTCGACATTTCTACAGAGAAAAGTGAAAAAAGGAGTACAGTGAGGGGGTGGGGCACAATATGGGGCAGGGCACAGTGAGGGGGTGGGGCACAATATGGGGCAGGGCACAGTGATGGGGGGCACAATATGGGGGCGGGGCATGTGAAGGGGGTGTCAAAGTGAGGTGCAGGGCAGAGTGATGGGATCAAAGTTAGGGGGGTGGGACACAGTAAAGAAGATGGGGTACAGTAAGGGGTGGGGCACGAGTCTCAAAATGAGGGGGAGGGGCACAACAAGGAGACGGGGCACACTGATGGGCAGGGCACACTGATGGGCAGGGCACACTGATGGGTGTAGCTTATGGTGGGCGGGGCTTGTGATGGGCGGGCCATATGACTGAAGGGTACATAATATTTTCACTTCAGCTAACAGTACAATCAGTTTTAATGTTTTCATGTTTTCATGTTTTAAATCATGATGTAAATATTAATGTTTGATGAAGACGAAGCCTATTTTCAGACATATCTACTGTAATCTACATCATCAGACACTGATTTATCAGGAACATTTTACTGGGGCTCGAGTGTCGACCCTGACAGTAGACAGTGTGTATTATTGTGGACTGAGTAACACACACTTTAGAGACCAGGACAACACATAAGACTAGAACTTGGACTTTTTCTGGACTTTCATACACAACACTGATACATCAGCCAGATTTTATTTTACACATAACATATTTCATATATTGCAGTATTTAACACATCTGAACTTTATTAAAACACTCACATTGTTCTGCCACTGATCCATATTCACATTTATTTTTAAACTCCATTAAACTGATTCTTACATTTCTATTTGTTACATCTATTCTATTTTTATTCTATTTTATTTTATGTTTAAATCACAGACAGTTTAAAAACATTTCACTACACGTACTGTGTATGGTTGTGTATGTGAGAAATAAAATATTAATGTAAATGTTTTCTGTAACTTTTCTCTGTTTCACATCTCAACAAAATCTTTGAGATCTTTCTTGAGAAGATCAGACTGTCAGTAATCAGACCTAAAACAGGGTCAGACTCTAATTAGTTTTTGGAGAAGTTGTTAGTTCATTGGTGTATTTTTTAAACCCAGACTGTGAAAGTGTAAATGGTTTATTCAGTATTGACAAGAACAACTGTGACTGTGTTTTATTTATACACAATGTGTTTATCTATTATTACGACCTGGATGAAGATTAGACCATGATTTATTATTAATGTTTTAATAGATGATCTTACCACAGTGTCTCCAGTTTACAGTGAGGATTCTCCAGTACAGCAGAGAGACTCTTCACTCCTGAGTCTCCTAGATTATTATCAGACAGATTCAGGTATCTCAGGTGTGAGGGGTTTGATCTCAGAGCTGAAGTCAGAGCAGCACAGCCTTCAGCTGAGACACCACAACCACGCCAACTGTAGAGAGACACAATGACACACTCTTAAATGATTGTACACAGGGACGTTTCGAGTGTTTAATCACTTTGATCTTTTTTTTTTTTTTTTTTGCAAAAATACCAACAAAGCCTTTATTTATTTATTTGTTTTTTTTCTTTTATCTTATAATGTAAGAAACATGAATGTAACTGTCATGGCTGAAGCACCTGCCTCGTCCCCCGATCGCCACCAGAGGGAACCTTTGCCTGAGTATTAACAGCTTACGGACTACACCTCCCAGCAGTCGCTCACAGAGAGTCGCTTTGTTCTGTTTTGCCCTGTTTCTCGAATTGTCTGCCACCTGTCCTGACCTTCTGCCCCTAATATTGATTCTGATTTCTGCCTCATCTACGTTGTACCACGAGTGTTATAATAAAGCATGCAAATGGATCTTTTGTCTCACAAGGGGCACAGTATATGGCAGGGCATGTGAAGGGGGTGTCAAAGTGAGGGGGCGGGACACAGTAAAGGGGACAGGGTACAGTGAGGGGCTGGGCACAGTTAGGGGCGTAGCTTATAATGGGTGGGGCACAGTGATGGGCGGGGCACACTGATGGGCATAGCTTATGATGGGCGTGCCTTATGATGGGCAGGGCTTATGAGTGAAGGGTACAGGATATTTTCACTTCAGCTAACATTACAATCGGTCTTCATGTTTTAAATCATGATGTAAATATTAATGTTTGATGAAGACGAAGCCTATTTTCAGACATATCTACTGTAATCTACTTCATCAGACAATAATTTATCAGGAACATTTTACTGGGGCTCGAGTGTCAACCCTGACTGTAGACCAGGGGTGTCAAACGTGGCCCGCGGGCCGGAACTGGCCCGCCAGGGAGTTCAGTCCAGCTCAGGGGAAAAATCTGCAATATGAAAAATAAAATTCATTTTAATTTTAGGCAGAACTACCAGCAGATGGTAGTACTGAGCTTCAGGGTCTGAGTGGCGTTTGGTTCTATCAGTTTACCCGCTTTTCTGTTGGCTCTGGCACCCTCATCAACATAATGTCTTTATCAAAAAAAGAAAGAGAAAAGTGAACACAGTGTCGGATTTTTCAAGAAAAATGGACCTATTCTTATATGTTCGCGGAGGTGAATGGGACACCCGTGTGCATGGTCTGCATGCAGCAAGTTTCGGTGCTTAAGGAATATAATATTCGGCGCCACTATGAAACAGCATGGTGAAAAATACAACAGCTTGCACAGAGATCTAAGAAGACGGAAGGTAAATGAAATGCTGGTGGGTTTGAGGAAACAGCAATCTGTTTTCACCCGGAGCAGAGAGGCCAGTGATGCTGCAGTGAAAGCCAGCTACCTAATTGCTAGCGAAATCACATTAGCATCAAAACCGTACTGTGAGGGGGAGTTCGTCAAAAATAGACCACGATTTATTATTAATGTTTTAATATATGATCTTACCACAGTGACTCCAGTTTACAGTGAGGATTCTCCAGTACAGCAGAGAGACTCTTCACTCCTGAGTCTCCTAGATTATTATCGATCAGATCCAGTTTTCTCAGGTGTGAGGGGTTTGATCTCAGAGCTGAAGTCAGAGCAGCACAGCCTTCAGCTGAGACACCACAACCACACAACCTGTATAGAGACACAATGACACACTCTTCATCAACATATTTTTAAAACCCTTTATTACAGTACAATAACTAAAATATTGTCAGATATATTAAATAAATAATTTTGACAGAAACTACAAATAAAGATTTCTACTGAGAATGTTTCATCACATCAAATAGACTAGAACACAATAAATGTTCATCTATTACACTGCAAAAAGGCATGAAACAGTTTAACTCTGTAAACAATATGGACATCCATGGATTTACATTTATATCAGTTTACTTTAAAAAAAAAAAAGTGAAGTGACATACGGTTAAGTTTGGTTACCCATACTCAAAATTCGTTCTCTGCATTTAACCCATCCAAAGTGCACACGCACAGCAGTGAACACACACCCGGAGCAGTGGGCAGCCATTTCTGCTGCGGTGCCCAGGGAGCAGTTGGGGATGGGGGATCGGTGCCTTGCTCAAGGGCACATCAGTCGTGGCCAGCCCGAGACTCGAACCCCCAACCTTAAGGTTAGGAGTCAAACTCTCTAACCATTAGGCCACGACTTCCTCCACAATTATTATTATTATTATTATTATTATTATTATTATTATTATTATTATTTATTTCTTTATTTTTTTAAGTAGCAGAGATGTTTTTAAATTGTTTTAATATTTCCAACATCAAACTTACCTCTGATTTAATTAAAACATCATCATAATCATCATCAGCAGCAGCTGATAAACAGGTTTGTGAACTTCAGAATATATAATCTGTACAAATCTGTCCTTAACTTGTTTAAAGGTGTTTCTATTGCTAAAGTATACAACACACCAGACAAGACACAACCTTGTCTAACACCTCTATAAACTTTATAAGGAACCACATAAGTCTCCATTAACTTTCAGTATACGTTCAACATCACTGTACAAAACCTTTATCATGGAAACAAAATCAAGACTAAAACTAAATGCTGTGAACACATTCATAAATGTGTCAAAAGTCTTTTCTAGGTCTACTGACACTAGACAAAAATCTGGTTAAGATTCTTACTGATATCGAAAATATCCCAGATAACAGAAATATTATAAAAATCCATCTTCCTGGGACACAATCTGTCTGATCACGATGGATGACTTGTTCTAAGACTTCACTCAGTCTGTTGGCCAAAACCTTGGAGAGTAATTTATAATCTCTGAATAACAAACTCAGCAGTGTCCAGTTTTTAATATCATTTAGGTCAGGTGTAGGTTCCCCTTCAGAGAGGGCTTTTAGTACTGGGGGAATATTGTTACTCTCTTGTGGTCCTCACTAAAGCTGGATCATGTTGATAGACTTTTGTTTCTAACAAAAACCTTGACAACACAAATGTATAGTACAAATACTGACATGTATAGTGTAGGTTTAGTTCATTCACCTCTGAATCATTGTTTTCTACAGTGGAGTCTTATTACAATTTAATTTTATTATAACAGTTAGAGTGTAAAACAGACCCACTTGTACACTGAACAGAATTTTACATCTTCTTATATTATAATACAGAGAACATCTTTATTTCTCTTCTCTTTATAACAGGTTTTACTGAATTGACTGAAAAAAAAAATAATTCAGTGAAAATAATTGATGATCTTGATGATCATTTTATCCTTCATCCTGCAGCCCTTTTGCCCCCTGATGGAGGGTAAATCCATCAATTCTTTATGTAACCGAGTTTAAAAATATTTTTGTTAATTTCAGCATAAATTGGGAAACTTGCCATTGAAGCTTTATAATCAGAGTCTCATAGCACTTCCTGCTGGTAAGTCGCATCAATGATTGCTCCGTCTTAATAATTAAGTTTGGACCATTTTCAAGCCCAAGTTTGAACTATAAACTACACAAAAGTTTACTTATTTTATCAGTCAGCTCCTAGTTGTGTTTGAGTATGAAGAGTGTGTTAATTGTCCTGCTTGTAAACTCAGAACTTCTGTTTATTCAGTTAAGACTTCCACTGTGACACTGATGCACTGTATGCTGATAAACCTTTTGGTGCTGTTTTTCCCAGATACAGTAAAGCAACCCCGAGTGACCAGCCACCTGATCTCTGAGTGAAATTATTACAGTACATCCAACACACACAGTCACATATATTCTGATAGTGTGAGCTGATCAGAGACTCTTGTGTAATTTTAGTCTCCAAGTTCTATTTATTTCCATGTCAGTGCTGCTTTTAAACCCTGCAGCTCACACAGTACATTTAGTTTGTGTCCCAGCTCCAGTTTGTGTGATTAGTTCCAATGTTTTAGTAAATTTCACAGTAATTTCAGACACATTGCAGTCACACCAGAGTCTGTGAGAAATCATCAGTGTGCAGTGAAAAGAAACAATCTTCCTCCTCAGGACATTGATGATGAACTTAAAACTTCTGCTTCAGTCTCACTATTAGAGAATGTGTCTTACTGAGGAGCAGGTCATGTGACTCTCAGAGAGATGATCTTACCTCAGTGTCTCCAGTTTACAGTGAGGATTCTCCAGTACAGCAGAGAGACTCTTCACTCCTGAGTCTCCTAGATAATTACAGGACAGATCCAGGTATCTCAGGTGTGAGAGTTTTGATCTCAGAGCTGAAGTCAGAGCAGCACAGTCTTCATCTGAGACATCACAATTACACATCCTGTAGAGAGACACAATGACACACTCTTCATCAACAGATTTTTATTATATAAAGTATAATTAACACTGAACAAAACATTACTGTCTGTTACGACCCAATTATGGTCTAGGGGTATATATGGAAGTAAAACTCAAAAAGACTCGTGGAACACTGGACCATCTCTATACCCTCGCCAGGTTGCTGGAGGGTTCATGAAAGTTTTCCCAATGTGCTTTGTGGATCTGGAGAAGGCATTCAACTGTGTCCCTCGTGGTGACCTGTGGTGGGGGGTCCGGGGACCTCTGCTAAGGGCTGTCCGGTCTCTATATGACCAGAGCAGGAGTTTGGTTCGCATTGCCGGCAGTAAGTCAGACTTGTTCCCGGTGCATGCTGGGGCAAGTCGTGGCCTAATGGTTAGAAGGTCTGACTCGTAATCCTAAGGTTGTGTTCGAGTCTTGGGCCGGCCACGACTGAGGTGCCCATGAGCAAGGCACCGAACCCCCCAACTGCTCCCCGGGTGCCGCAGCACTTTGGATGGGTTAAATGCAGAGAACAAATTCTGAGTATGGGTCACCATACTTAGCCGTATGTCACGTCACATGTTGGACTCCGGCAGGGCAGCCCTTTGTCACCGGTCCTGTTCATTATTTATATGGACAGGATTTCTAGGCGCAGTCGGGGGGCCGGAGGGAGTCTGGTTTGGGGACCACAAGATTTCGTCTCTGCTTTTTGCAGATGATGTTGTCCTGTTGGCTTCCTCAAATCAGGACCTTCAGCGTGCCCTGGGACGGTTTGCAGCTGAGTGTGAAGCAGCAGGGATGAGAATCAGCACCTCCAAATCCGAGGCCATGGTTCCCAGCTGGAAAAGGGTGGCTTGCCCCATTCAGGTTGTTGGAGAGCTCCTGCCTCAAGTGGACAAGTTTAAGTATCTTGGGGTCTTGTTCACGAGTGAGGGAAGGATGGTGCGGGAGATCAACAGGCGGATCGTTGTATCTTCTGCAGTGATGCGGTCGATATACCGGTCTGTTGTGGTGAAGAAAGAGCTGAGCCGCAGCGCGAAGCTCTCTATTTACCAGTTGATCTAAGTTCCTACCCTCACCTATGGTCTTTGGGTCATGACCGAAAGGACAAGATCCCGGATACAGGCGGCCGAAATGAGTTTCCTCCGTAGGGTGGCTGGGTGCTCCCTTAGAGATAGGGTGAGGAGCTCGGTCACTCGGAGGAGCTCAGAGTAGAGCCGCTGCTCCTCCACATCGAGTGGAGTCAGCTGAGGTGGCTCGGGCATCTGTTCCGAATGCCTCCTGGACGCCTCCCTGGGGAGGTGTTCCGGGCATGTCCAACCGGGAGGAGGCCCCGGGAGAAGACCTAGGACACGCTGGAGGGACTATGTCTCTCGACTGGCCTGGGAACGCCTCGGTATTCTCCCGGAAGAGCTGGAGGAAGTGTCTGGGGAGAGGGAAGTCTGGGCGTCCCTGTATGGGGGGAAGGGATGAGAGTGGTGCTAAAGGAAAGAAAGTAACAAAACAAAACAACACTAACTAATTTGGTTGGACCCTCTAACCTGACTAATAAATCAAAATGTGGAAACAAAACTCTTCAGCATAAAAACGCCCTATCTAAACTACTCTAACTAGCCAAAACACAAGATGTGCAAGGGGTGGCACTCACTCCTAAACTAGTGTGCCTAATACAGAGATAATTTATCCTACCTGTGAACAATGTATGTCGCACGACCTCTTACCTGTCCACTTTTCCCTTTAACCGGAAAAGAGTCACCAACAATATACACAAATGGTGACAGAACAAAGAACGGGTACAACAAACAGTACACCAACTCAAACATTCGGTTTTGACAAAGGGTAACAACGAGGATGAATGAGACGCTCAGGGTAACTTGCAGCCCTCCGGCGACCTTTCTTAAAGTAATGGGATGATGGTGATTGGTGCGGAGACTCATGACGTCACTTTTAAAGTCGGAAGATTGACGGTTCAGCGGACCAATGGGAAACTGTGGAGGGACCCGAAGAGAGACAGCGCGAGAGAGGGAGAAAGAAAACAAAAAAGGAGCAAAACGCAGGCACAGCCACACAGACGTAACACTGTCAAATTGTGAACAGTGGGTGGGCCTGGGTAAAACAGGGTGGGCACAGGTTTGAGAAGAAACTCAAAATTCAGCTGTCACTCAAAAGAACTTACATGACTGTAAAAAGAGGACAATGAGCTGAAAGAGATCTGTTCATTTATCAGATGTTTATGTAACTAACACACACACACACACACACGAGCAGCTTCACCAATCAATATGACATTAGCATGTATGGACACTTAACATAGTGAACATAACATTTAAAGTCTATCAGTTCAAACACAGGATATTTTTATTTAAACATTTCAGGCTATGATGTTAAATCATGAAGGAAAATCTAACTAATGATATTAGATAAATTATTGTTTTAAAATAACTGAGAAATCACAAATATTGTTTTAGCTGAGATTTCAGATAAACTCTTTATTAAACTAGACTGTTACACGACTAAACACCACACAGAAATGTTACTGAGCAACGTCACTCAATGAAGCTTCTTAAAGCAGCAGCTACTAGTGAGTGACAACTGGGGTTTATTAATAATTCTAACATTATAACAGAGTTTATGGAGGTGGGCCAGGACTCCACATGGGTGGGACCAGGACCCTGGAGCTGCACCAGTGATATTAGTTTATTATATTATTTACAATTATTATGTTGGCTTTATAGAAGCCAACATTCTGAAATCCGTTATAAGCTTATTATTATTATTATTATTATTATGTTGGCTTTGTAGAAGCCAACATTCTGATTTCCTTTATAAGCTTATTATTATTATTATTATTATTATTATTATTATTATTATTATTATTATTATTATTATTATTATTATGTTGGCTTTGTAGAAGCCAACATTCTGTTTTCCTTTATAAGCGTATTATTATTATTATTATTATTATTATTATTATTATTATTATTATTATTATGTTGGCTTTGTAGAAGCCAACATTCTGTTTTCCTTTATAAGCGTATTATTATTATTATTATTATTATTATTATTATTATTATTATTATTATATTTTCTTCTTAGCCACAAATTTATCAAGAGTAACTCGTCCTAGGGCTTTCGAGCCACATGCACCAAATTCGGATATGTCGTAGACCCTGGTCTGAAGTTTGTTGCTATTACTTTTCTAAGCGATCGGAATTCCGGCATTCCCGGTACGGAAGCTCAAAGTGGCCTTTTTTCGTATCCGCTTCCATTATAAACTTTGGAGGTTTATAACTCGGCAAGTTTTCGAGCGATTTACACCAAACTCGGATAGGTTCTTTAGGACGTTACTCCGGACAAAGTTCCGGACTCGGCGTTCCGACGGAACTTTCGGTTTTCCCGTAGTCGACGATGGAACGTCCCATAGACTTGAATGGGGAATTCCTAAAATTCCTCTAAGCTTTCACACACGCAGCGTGCGCAGAGCTCAGGCACGGCTTCTCTCCTGTGTTCTATGCAGTATAATAATAAGTAGAATCCCATAATGACTGCAGTATTGACATGAAATGTCCAAACCCTCAGTAGCCACTTTTTGACAAAAGTATTGGCACCACACCGGGTATACTGGTGACGTCACGTGTAGCCCCGCCCCCAGAGTAAGCGAAATCAAAAATGAGCACAATATGGACATGTCATATATCAAAACACCCAGCCCAATCAGGGGAAGTGCCTCACGTGTATTTTGGTCACGTCACATGACGTCACGTGTATAGCCCCGCCCCCAAAATAAGCGAAATAAAAATTTGCACAACATGGACATGTGACATATCAAAACACTCAGCCCAATGAGGGGAAGTGCCTCACGTGTATTTTGGTCACGTCACGTGACGTCACATGTATAGCCCCGCCCCCAAAATAAGCGAAATCAAAAATCAAAACACTCAGCCCAATGAGGGGAAGTGCCTCACGTGTGTTTTGGTCACGTCACGTCACGTGTTGTCACGTGAAAATAAAAAATTAGCACAACATGGACATGTGACATATCAAAACACTCAGCACAATGAGGGGAACTGCCTCACGTGTATTTTGGTCAGGTCACGTGACGTCACGCGTAGCCCCGCCCCCAAAATAAGCGAAATAAAAAATTTGCACAACATGGACATGTGACATATCAAAACACTCAGCACAATGAGGGGAACTGCCTCACGGGTATTTTGGTCACGTCACGTGACGTCACGTGTAGCCCCGCCCCCAAAATAAGCGAAATCAAAAATTAGCACAACATAGACATGTCATATATCAAAACACTCAGCCCAATGAGGGGAAGTGCCTCACGTGTGTTATGGTCACGTCACGTCACGTGTCGTCACTTGTCGTCACGTGAAAATAAAAAATTAGCACAACATGGACATGTGACATATCAAAACACTCAGCCCAATGAGGGGAAGTGCCTCACGTGTATTTTGGTCACGTCACGTGTCACGTGTATAGCCCCGCCCCCAAAATAAGCGAAATCAAAAATTTGCACAACATGGACATGTGACATATCAAAACACTCAGCACAATGAGGGGAACTGCCCCACGTGTATTTTGGTCACGTCACGTGACGTCACGTGTAGCCCCGCCCCCAAAATAGGCGAAATCAAAAATTAGCACAACATGGACATGTCATATATCAAAACACTCAGCCCAATCAGGGGAAGTGCCTCACGTGTGTTATGGTCACGTCACGTCACGTGTCGTCACGTGACGTCACGTGAAAATAAAAAATTAGCACAACATGGACATGTGACATATCAAAACACTCAGCACAATGAGGGGAGCTGCCTCACGTGTATTTTGGTCACGTCACGTGACGTCACGTGTAGCCCCGCCCCCAAAATAAGCGAAATCAAAAATTTACACAACATGGACATGTGACATATCAAAACACTCAGCACAATGAGGGGAAGTGCCTCACGTGTGTTATGGTCACGTCACGTCACGTGTCGTCACGTGTCGTCACGTGAAAATAAAACATTAGCACAACATGGACATGTGACATATCAAAACACTCAGCACAATGAGGGGAGCTGCCTCACGTGTATTTTGGTCACGTCACGTGACGTCACGTGTAGCCCCGCCCCCAAAATAAGCTAAATCAAAAATTAGCACAACATGGACATGTCATATATCAAAACACTCAGCCCAATGAGGGGAAATGCCTCACGTGTGTTATGGTCACGTCACGTCACGTGTCGTCACGTGTCGTCACGTGAAAATAAAAAATTAGCACAACATGGACATGTGACATATCAAAACACTCAGCACAATGAGGGGAACTGCCTCATGGGTATTTGGATCACGTCACATGCTTATGTCTGCTCGCCTCCAAAAGTATTGGCACCCTAGCGGTCCAGTAGCTTTCACAATCTTTCTGTCCACTTGCCTCCAAAAGTAACACTGACCCTTATGTCCACTCACCTGCAAAACAGCACCAGCCTTTGCGAATACTTGCACCGTCAAAGCCAACATCAAAGTTCGTCTTGACGAACTTTACAAATCTAGTTATTATTATTCTTCTTAGCCACAAATTTATCAAGAGTAACTCGTCCTAGGGCTTTCGAGCCACATGCACCAAGTTCGGATATGTCGTAGACCCTGGTCTGAAGTTTGTTGCTATTACTTTTCTAAGCGATCGGAATTCCGGCATTCCCGGTATGGAAGCTCAAAGTGGCCTTTTTTCGTATCCACTTCCATTATAAACTTTGGAGGTTTATAACTCGGCAAGTTTTCGAGCGATTTACACCAAACTCTGACAGGTTCTTTAGGACGTAACTCCGGACAAAGTTCCGGACTCGGCGTTCCGACGGAACTTTCGGTTTTCCCGTAGTCGACGATGGAACGTCCCATAGACTTGAATGGGGAATTCCTAAAATTCCTCTAAGCTTTCACACACGCAGCGTGCGCAGAGCTCAGGCACGGCTTCTCTCCTGTGTTCTATGCAGTATAATAATAAGTAGAATCCCATAATGACTGCAGTATTGACATGAAATGTCCAAACCCTCAGTAGCCACTTTTTGCCAAAAGTATTGGCACCCCACCGGGTATACTGGTGACATCACGTGACGTCACGTGTAGCCCCGCCCCCAGAATAAGCGAAATCAAAAATGAGCACAATATGGACATGTCATATATCAAAACACTCAGCCCAATGAGGGGAAGTGCCTCACGTGTATTTTGGTCACGTCACGTGACGTCACGTGTATAGCCCCACCCCCAAAATAAGCGAAATCAAAAATTTGCACAACATGGACATGTGACATATCAAAACACTCAGCACAATGAGGGGAACTGCCCCACGTGTATTTTGGTCACGTCACGTGACGTCACGTGTAGCCCCGCCCCCAGAATAAGCGAAATCAAAAATGAGCACAATATGGACATGCCCAATGAGGGGAAGTGCCTCACGTGTGTTATGGTCACGTCACGTCACGTGTCGTCACGTGTCGTCACGTGAAAATAAAAATTAGCACAACATGGACATGTGACATATCAAAACACTCAGCACAATAAGGGGAGCTGCCTCACGTGTATTTTGGTCACGTCACGTGACGTCACGTGTAGCCCCGCCCCCAAAATAAGCGAAATCAAAAATTTGCACAACATGGACATGTGACATATCAAAACACTCAGCACAATGAGGGGAACTGCCCCACGTGTATTTTGGTCACGTCACGTGACGTCACGTCTGGCCCCGCCCCCAAAATAAGCAAAATCAAAAATTAGCACAACATGGACATGTCATATATCAAAACACTCAGCCCAATGAGGGGAAGTGCCTCACGTGTGTTATGGTCACGTCACGTCACGTGTCGTCACGTGTTGTCACGTGAAAATAAAAAATTAGCACAACATGGACATGTGACATATCAAAACACTCAGCACAATGAGGGGAACTGCCTCATGGGTATTCGGATCGCGTCACATGCTTATGTCCGCTCGCCTCCAAAAGTATTGGCACCCTAGCGGTCCAGTAGCTTTCACAATCTTTCTGTCCACTTGCCTCCAAAAGTAACACTGACCCTTATGTCCACTCACCTCCAAAACAGCACCAGCCTTTGCGAATACTTGCACCGTCAAAGCCAACATCAAAGTTTGTCTTGACGAACTTTACAAATCTAGTTATTATTATTCTTCTTAGCCACAAATTTATCAAGAGTAACTCGTCCTAGGGCTTTCGAGCCACATGCACCAAGTTCGGATATGTCGTAGACCCTGGTCTGAAGTTTGTTGCTATTACTTTTCTAAGCGATCGGAATTCCGGCATTCCCGGTATGGAAGCTCAAAGTGGCCTTTTTTCGTATCCACTTCCATTATAAACTTTGGAGGTTTATAACTCGGCAAGTTCTCGAGCGATTTACACCAAACTCGGACAGGTTCTTTAAGACGTTACTCCGGACAAAGTTCCGGACTCGGCGTTCCGACGGAACTTTCGGTTTTCCCGTAGTCGACGATGGAACGTCCCATAGACTTGAATGGGGAATTCCTAAAATTCCTCTAAGCTTTCACACACGCAGCGTGCGCAGAGCTCAGGCACGGCTTCTCTCCTGTGTTCTATGCAGTATAATAATAAGTAGAATCCCATAATGACTGCAGTATTGACATGAAATGTCCAAACCCTCAGTAGCCACTTTTTGCCAAAAGTATTGGCACCCCACCGGGTATACTGGTGACGTCACGTGACGTCACGTGTAGCCCCGCCCCCAGAATAAGCGAAATCAAAAATTTGCACAACATGGACATGTGACATATCAAAACACTCAGCACAATGAGGGGAACTGCCCCACGTGTATCTTGGTGACGTCACGTGACGCCACGTGTAGCCCCGCCCCCAAAATAAGCGAAATAAAAAATTTGCACAACATGGACATGTCATATATCAAAACACTCAGCCCAATGAGGGGAAGTGCCTCACGTGTGTTATGGTCACGTCACGTGACGTCACGTGTATAGCCCCGCCCCCAGAATAAGCGAAATCAAAAATTTGCACAACATGGACATGTGACATATCAAAACACTCAGCACAATGAGGGGAACTGCCCCACGTGTATCTTGGTGACGTCACGTGACGCCACGTGTAGCCCCGCCCCCAAAATAAGCGAAATAAAAAATTTGCACAACATGGACATGTCATATATCAAAACACTCAGCCCAATGAGGGGAAGTGCCTCACGTGTGTTATGGTCACGTCACGTGACGTCACGTGTATAGCCCCGCCCCCAAAATAAGCGAAATCAAAAATGTGCACAACATGGACATGTGACATATCAAAACACTCAGCACAATGAGGGGAACTGCCCCACGTGTATTTTGGTCACGTCACGTGACGTCACGTGTAGCCCCGCCCCCAAAATAAGCGAAATCAAAAATTAGCACAACATGGACATGTCATATATCAAAACACTCAGCCCAATGAGGGGAAGTGCCTCACGTGTGTTATGGTCACGTCACGTGTCGTCACGTGTCGTCACGTGAAAATAAAAAATTAGCACAACATGCACATGTGACATATCAAAACACTCAGCACAATGAGGGGAGCTGCCTCACGTGTATTTTGGTCACGTCACGTGATGTCACGTGTAGCCCCGCCCCCAAAATAAGCGAAATCAAAAATTTGCACAACATGGACATGTGACATATCAAAACACTCAGCACAATGAGGGGAACTGCCTCATGGGTATTCGGATCACGTCACATGCTTATGTCCGCCCGCCTCCAAAGGTATTGGCACCCTAGCGGTCCAGTAGCTTTCACAATCTTTCTGTCCACTTGCCTGCAAAAGTAACACTGACCCTTATGTCCACTCGCCTCCAAAAAGCACCGGCCTTTGCGAATACTTGCACCGTCAAAGCCAACATCAAAGTTTGTCTCGACGAACTTTACAAATCTAGTTGATATTAAGTTTATTTGAGCTGCAAAAGTTTTGCTGGCATTAAAAATAATGACTCTTATAAATGTTCTCTTATTTCTGTTTTCTGTAGAAAACTCATTATCACTTAATGACTAATCTATTTGTTCTGAATGTTGTAGTGTTACAGAACATTTCAGGTGAAAAACAACACTGTATATAACTGCTGCTTTTAGTGAGTTATTGTGACTCTCAGAGAGATGATCTTACGTCAGTGTCTCCACTTTACAGTGAGGATTCTCCAGTCCAGCAGAGAGAATATTCACTCCTGAGTCTTCTCGATTATTCCAGGTCAGATCCAGTTTTTTCACATTCAGATGAAGTTCTCTCAGATTGGAGGTTTCTGATCTGAGCGCTGAGACCAGAGATGACCAACTTTTTACTCCAAGTGAATCACAGCTGATACTAAAGGAAATAAAATAAAACATAATGAACTCACACAAATGATCAAACACGTCCTCAAAGCTTTCACTGAACCTTCTCATTTTTATAAATACTGAAAGTACAAACACCAGTTAGACAATTTGGTTAAAGTGACACTGCAGTCGACATCTACATGTTGAGGACATTAAAGTGGGTAAAGTTAGTGTTTAACTACAGCTAACTAACTAGTATCTAGTGTAGGGTTTCCCCTGTACTGTATAATATGGGATTGTCCTGTACTGAAAAAGACAAAGATCTCACATTATGGCCAGAAATTCCAGAAGTGATGTGACCTTAAACAATCAATACTGGACTAATCATTATAGGAACAAATTCACTTTAAACAACACTTTTAACATATTATTACTAGTAAATCTACTCCGTCCAGGGTGTATCCTGCCTTGATGCCCAATGACGCCTGAGATAGGCACAGGCTCCCCGTGACCCGAGGTAGTTCGGATAAGCGGTAGAAGATGAATGAATGAATGAATGAATTACTAGTAAATCTGTTCTCCATTACTTTAAGGTATTATTTAAGTATAACAGAACAATACTCTTGGTACAATTATTCATAAACATGGTATTAGCTTTCACTGTTCTACTGACCTTCTCTGTACGTGACTAGAAGTTGTTTGTGACTAGAAATTGTTACCAGAGGTTGTTTGTGTAAAATATTAGAGGATCAAAATAAGCTGGAGACAGATGGTGAGACTGAAGGCTCAGAATCAGATCTTGGTAATGTTCTACTGATCAGGACATGATCACGTGTTGTAATGTAGCCAGTGATTGACAATGTTTTCCTTTCTTCAATTTCTGTGTTTGAATCATGTTTATAAAAACTCAGTGTAACTATGATCAGGGTCCTTCCTCTCTCATGCTTCATGAGGAGCATTGGGTACTGTTGCACAGCAGTACAAGTAAATTGTGAACCTTTTTACTCTTGTCTGTGATTCTCTCAACGCTTCCACAACATGAGCCACTTGGTTATAATCTGACAGAAAGTAACTATAGAGAATTTTGTTTAAAAATCAGACTTACATTAGCTTAAATCTTATTATGTAGTGTTATAGATTAACATTAAAGGGAGCACTTTTCAGCTAAATGAACACTTTTTGACATGAGCGTTAACACACAGGTTCATGCTCAAATTAGTGACAATAATCTATTAGAATCCCTTCAGTTTATTTCTGTACTAAACACAGTATGGAAACTAATGATCACTAACCAAACTAACTGATGGTCACTAATGATCTCCTGATGGCTGCTGAGTGCAGCCTTTGACACCGTTTCATACATTATTTTATTAAACCTTAATGGTACACCTCAGTCTTGGTTCACCTCATAGCTTTCTGACTGTTACTAAAAAAAACTAAAAAAACTCCACTGTCAGTAGCGGTGTCCCTCACGGTTCTGTCCTTTGTCCCCTTCTGTTCTTAATCTATCCTCTCCCTCTAGGTCACATTTTTAGGAAACTTGGTATATACACTGAACAAAATTATAAATGCAACACTTTTGTTTTTGTCCCATTTTTCATAAGCAGATCTAAGGCTTTTTCTATGTACACAAAAGGCCAATTTCTCTCAAATATTGTTTACAAATCTGTCTAAATCTGTGTTAGTGAGCACTTCTCATTTGCCGAGAAAATCCATCCACCTCACAGGTGTCATATCACTATCCAGATTAGACACCATTATTATTACATAGGTGTGTCTTAGGCTGGTCACAATAAAAGGTCACATGTGCAGTTTTTATTACACAACACAATGCCACAGATGTCACAAGTTTTGAGGGAGCCTGCAATTGGCATGCTGACTGCAGGATTGTCCACCAGAGCTGTTGCCTGTGAAATGAATGATCATTTCACTACCATAAGCCGTCTCCAAAGGCGTTTCAGAGAATTTGGCAGTAAATCCGACCGACCTCACAACCGCAGACCACATATAACCACACCAGCCCAGGACCTCCACATCCAGCATCTTCACTTCCAAGATACTCTGAGACCAGACCCCCGGACAGCTGCGGCATCAATCGGTTTGCATAACCAAAGAATCTCTGCACAAACTGTCAGAAACCATCTCAGAGAAGCTCATCTGCATGCTTGTTGTCCTCATCGGGGTCTGACTGCAGTTCGTCTTCGTATCCAACTTAAGTGGGCAAATGCTCACATATCATATTTCTCGATATACATGCTTCCATTAGGGAACATTGTTAGAAGACATGGGATTAGTTTCCACTGCTATGCTGATGACACAGTTATGTATCTAATCAAAATCAGATGAAATAGCTAAAGTGTCCAAGTTAACAATGCCTTAGAGAGATAAAAGACTGGATGGGCTGTAATTTCCCATAAAATTTATTATGTTTATTAATGTAATTTAATATATAAGTGTATTTTTCTTATAGGTTCAAGCAATAGTTAGTTAATTGACATTATTCAACCACCATGGGCATGGGCGTCGGAAGTAAATAAAAAGTGGGCGTGTCCTGTCCCACACACATAATGGTTCCGACGCCCATGGATTTCAGGAAACAGGAGCGTGGTCAATGCTGTAGGTAAAACGCGGAATGGAGTTTAATTTATTAGGGCATTCCTCAAGCAGAATGGATTCGACTGGCAAAGCTCTGAAAAGTGTGATACCCATGACCACGGGTATCGGATATGGATCGGTCACACACCACCGATACCCGATCCACTCAAAATGCTTGGATCGGCATCAATACCAATCCAAAATATCGGATCGGTGCAACCCTAATACTTACCGGACATGTCACCCATTGAGCATGTTTGGGATGCTCTGGATCGGCGATCTCCCAAAAGGAGAAGTGCTCACTAACACAGATTTAGACAGATTTGTGAACAATATTTGAGAGAAATTGGCCTTTTGTTTACATAGAAAAAGTATTAAATCTTTGCGTTCAGCTCATGAAAAATGGGTCAAAAACAAAAATGTTGTGTTTATAATTTTGTGCAGTATATTTTATATGTCCATAAAACTTGACTCTGCTCTTCCACGCACTGTCTCACCAATTGCTTAAATGAAAAACTCTTGGTTTTCCTCCAACTCTCTCAAAATTCTCAAAGGTTCCCCTTATCCCCTTTCCCCTTGATCCTTCCTCCTGCCTCTAGGGTCTAATTCTCTCTATCTAATAATAATAATAATAATAATAATAATAATAATAATTATTATTATTATTATTATTATTAGTAGTAGTAGTAGTAGTAGTAGTAGTAGTAGTAGTAGTAGTATTATTGTTATTATTATAAAAATGTTTCCTCTAAAGAGTATAAAACTTTACAGAGTCAGTTTTCTATAAAAGACCATTTCCACCTCACAAATAAAATTTAATAATGAAGAAAAACTTTTTGGGGATTAGAATTTTTCATGACTGCAGTAAACATGGTTTTTTATGTCTGGTACACAGGTGTGTTTAATATACATCAAACATCCAACATAAAACCAGCATTAACTTCATCATTATTTTAAGATATTAAGATAAATCATAACTACAAAACTTCAAAACTCTCTCAAATGTAATCACCTGCTTCTACATG
Organism: Tachysurus vachellii; assembly: GCF_030014155.1. NCBI lineage: Eukaryota > Metazoa > Chordata > Actinopteri > Siluriformes > Bagridae > Tachysurus > Tachysurus vachellii. The sequence goes on from NC_083466.1 coordinate 30,545,066, forward strand.
TTTAATAGCTGCCCTTCAGTATCATTTATTTATTAATGCAGTTTTTATTCCCTAATTTATCTATTTACATTAACTCCACTCTGTATCACCTTCAGGTCAGAACATCCCAAAGTCCATATTAGAGTGTGTTCAGTTTCTCTCTAACACTGTAACAGTAGAACAGTTATATTCACATTTACTTACATTGCTTTACTGGATGCTGTAATCACAGGCATCATCTTCAGAACAACATCTTCTGTTATCTTATCTGTACTGAAATATTTACTCAGGTCAAACTCATCCAGCTCCTGTGCTGATGTCAGTATCACAAACACCAGAGCAGAAAGCTGTGAAGAAGAAAGTTCACTTTGTTTTCCAGATTTCAGGTAGTGTTGGATTTCCTCCACTAGAGAATCATCACCCAGTTCATTCAGAGAGTGGAACAGATTGATAGATTTCTCTGAAAGATGATCTTCACTTATCTTCATCTTAATGTACTGAACTGTATACTTTATGCCCTGGAGGTTACTTCCTGTCTGTGTTACTAAAACATGTAAGAGTTTCTGGTTGGACTCCATTGAGAGACCCAAAAGAAAGCGAAGGAAAAGATCCAGATGTCCAGTCTGACTTTCTAAAGCCTGATATACAGCACTGTTGTGTACATCTGAGATTGTATTTGCTCCCATACACAAGTTAGAAATATGATCCGGTATAATAAAATTTTTCATCCCCATCATGAGGTTCAGGCCCAGACGTCCAGACTGTCTTTGTAAAGTCTGATCTACAGCACTGTTGTGTACACCTGAGATTGTATTTTCTTCCATCCTCCTGTTAGAATCCTGAATTTGTTTAAGAACATTTCTCTTCTCCTTCATGAAGGTCAGGTGCGCATACAGAGCTGCGAGATGCTCCTGAATGCTCAGATGAACAAAGCAATACACTTTACTCTGGTGAAGCCCAAACTCCTCTCTGAAGATCTGAGTACACACACCTGAGTACACTGCTGCTTCTCTCACATCAATACCACACTCTCTCAGGTCTTCATCATAGAAGATCAGGTTCCCTTTCATCAGCTGCTGAAAAGCCAGTTGTCCCAGTTTAAGAAGCATTTCTTCATCACTCTCCTGCTTCTTTGGGTATTTTTCTCTTATGATGTTTATCTGAATGATGAGGAAGTGTGTGTACATTTGAGTCAGAGTCTTGGGGATCTCTCCACTCTCTGCTTCACCCAACATTCTCTCTAGAACAGTGGCTGTAATCCAGCAGAAGACTGGGATGTGACACATGATGTAGAGGCTTCTTAATGACTTCAGGTGTGTGATGATGTTATTGGCCAGGCTCTGATCACTGATCCTCTTCCTGAAGTACTCCTCCTTCTGTGGGTCACTAAACCCTCGTATCTCTGTGACTCGATCCACACACTCAGAGGGGATTTGATCAGCTGCTGCAGGTCTGGAGGTGATCCAGATGAGAGCAGAGGGAAGCAGATTCCCTTTGATCAGGTTTATCAGCAGCACAGGCACTGATGCTGATTCAGTTACATCACACACTCTCACTGTGTTCTGGAAATCTAGAGGAACACGACACTCGTCCAATCCGTCAAAAATGAACAGAACCTTTTCCAAACTGGACATTTCTGTTTCTTTTGTTTCCTTAAAAAAGACATGAAGGAACTCCATCAGACTCAGTGTCTGGTCCTTCATCAAGTTCAGCTCTCTGAAAGGAAGTGGAAATATGAAGTGGACGTCCTGATTTGCTTTCCCTTCAGCCCAGTCCAGAATGAACTTCTGCACAGAGACTGTTTTTCCGATACCAGCAACTCCCTTTGTCAGCACAGTTCTGATGGGTTTGTCTTGTTCAGATAAAGGCTTAAAGATGTCATTGCATTTGATTGGTGTTTCCTCTGTTGTTCTTCTCCTGGATGCTGCCTCGATCTGTCTCACCTCATGTTCATTATTGACTTCTCCACTGTCTCCCTCTGTGATGTAGAGCTCTGTGTAGATCTCATTCAGGAGTGTTTGGGTTCCCAGGTTTATTATCACTCCATTCAAACACTGAAACTTCTTCATCAGATTTAATTTGAACTTTTTCTGGAATTCATTTCCACCAGCAGATTCTGGGTCGTACCTGTGATATGGAGAAGCAGGAAGACACAGGGTTCATTTATTAGACTTAATAAATAAGGCCATTAACCCTCAATTGCTCAGATTTATAACTGAGGTACATGTAAGTCACTGGGAATAAAGGTGTCCCCCACATGCCATAAATGTAATGTAAATGTAAAGACAGATGCTATTTGTCTAGACTAACACTTTTACATTCAAACTCTAGATGATTCTTATGACTTTGTTTCCTGTCATTAGCTCAATAATGCTAAGCAGTGGTTTGACTGTACTGAACATACAGCAACCCCAAAACTACCACACTCACATATGCATTTCACTGTATTACAAAACAACATGTCAAACCAAGTGCTATTTATATTAAAGATGGGGTGCACGTTGTTTGAGAAATGCTTCAGAAAACTGAGTCGGGCCGACAAACAAAACAATCATGTAGCCAATGAGCATAAAGAGGCGTGTCTTGTCAATATGCGGCGGAGAGAGTGTTCAGTGTGCATGTGTGACATTAGAAGAAAGCGATTGAAACATTGACATGGCGGATAAAAACATTAAGCGAAAAAAGGCTTACGATAAGGCAGGAAGCAGCAGGACCCGTGTTAATATAGGATCAGCTTTCCAGCGCTGTAGAGAACTGAACGGAGCTAAACCTTTCACGATACAACACACAGTACTACAAAAACACATCTGTATTACCATAGTATTACTCATTATGTTCATTTACTGATAAAAATATCCCCTCGGCCAGCCGCCCCAGCAGGTTCCACCATAATAGTTGCCTAGGTTACGTATGTACAACCCCAAATCAGAAAAGGTTAGGACAGTATGGAAAACACAAATAAAAAAAGAAAGTAGTGATTTCTAAATTTACTTTGACTTGTATTTCATTGCAGACAATACGAACACAAAATATTTCATGTTTTGTCTGGTCAGCTTAATTTCATTTGTAAATATACATCCTTTCCTGTCATTCAGACCTGCAACACATTCCAAAAAAGGTTGGGACAGGAGCAATTTAGGGCTAGTAATCAGGTAAATTGGTTAAATAATGATGTGATTTGAAACAGCTGATGTCAACAGGTGATTGTAATTATGATTTGGTACAAAAGCAGCATCCAAGAAAGGTCTAGTCCTTTAGGAGCAAAGATGGGCCGAGGATCACCAGTTTGCCAACAAATATGTGAGACAATTATTAAAATGTTTAAAAACAATGTTCCTCAAAGAAAGATAGGAAGACATTTGCTTATTTCACCTCCAACAGTGCATAACATATTTAAAAGATTCAAGGAATGTATAGGAATTTCAGTGCGTAAAGGACAAGGGCGCAAGCCTAAGCTGAACAACCGTAATCTCTGATCCCTCAGGCGGCACTGCATCAAGAATCGTCATTCATCTATAAGCGATCACCACATGGGCTCAGGACTACTTTGGCAAACTTTTGTCAAGTACCACAATTCGTAGTTACATCTGCAAATGCCAGTTAATACTGTACTGTGCCAAAAGGAAGCCCTATGTTAACAGTGTCTAGAAGCACCGACGGGGATGGACCATCACACAGTGGAAACGTGTACTGTGGTCAGATGAATCAGTATTTCAGGTATTTTTGAGGAGAAATGGATGCCGTGTGCTCCGGGCCAAAGAAGAAAAGGATCATCATCCAGACTGTTACCAGCAACAAGTCCAAAAGCCAGGGTCTGTCATGGTATGGGGTTGTGTCAGTGCCCTTGGCAAAGGTAACTTGCACTTCTGTGATGGCACCATTAATGCTGAAAAGTACATAAAGTGTTTGGAGCACAATATGCTGCCTTCAAGAAGACATTTTTCCCAGGGATGTCTATGCATATTTCAACAAGATAATGCAAAACCACATTCTGCACACATTATAAAGTCCTGGCTGTGGAGGAAGAGGATACAGGTACTTGACTGGCCAGCCTGCAGTCCCGACCTGTCTCCAATAGAGAATGTGTGGCGCATTTTGAAGTGCAAAATGTGACAACGAAGACCCAGTACTGTTGCCCACCTTAAGACTTGTTTGCAGCAAGAATGGGACAAAATTACACCTGAAACACTTCATCACTTGGTGTCTTCAGTCCCTAAATGTCTATTAAGTGTTGTGAAAAGGAATGGCAACATTACAAAGTGCTAAATGCTTTACTGTTCCAACTTTTTTGAAATGTGTTGCAAGAACCAAAATAGGAATTTCATTTTTTTGAAAAAAAAAAAACAACAAAAAACAATAAAAATCATGAACACATTAAATAATGTATTGTCTAAATATAGAAATCACTACTTTCTTTTTTTATTTGTGTTTTCCATACTGTCCCAACTTTTTCTGATTTGGGGTTGTATGTGTGGGCGGAGCTATCAAAACAGGGGTGACACCCATTTGGGTTAGGGGCGTGTTTGTTTTGGTGATTTCATATGTCAACATTGGCTTTCAAAACATCGTGTACCGCACCGTTAAACACACCACAAACACACTTTTCCCGAACACATTTTCAAATAAATGATTAAATAATACAAAAAGTATTTGGACACACAATAGTCTCTCCATTACTGTGTTTCAGTATTCATTTTGTCCCCTGTTTATGTAGTTAAACTTCCCTTTAAGTGTGACTTTAGCAGTGACATTAACAGTGAGGAGACGTTACCTGTGTAGAAGAGATGAGTCTCCACCTTTAAGCCCCAGAGGAGGAGCCATAGACTGATCACTCTTCATGGAGATACAGCTGTGTGTTGGTGATTCTGATCTCTTTCTCTGGAGTTCACTGTACAACATTATACACAGTCCTTTAGTCATTTATATACACACTTTATTTTACTTACAGTATATTTCCCTTTAAGTGTGACTTTAGCAGTGACATTAACAGTGAGGAGACGTTACCTGTGTCCAAGTGATGAGTCTCCATCTTTAAACACAGGAGGATATGTCATAGACTGATCACTCTTCATGGAGATACAGCTGTGTGTTGGTGATTCTGATCTCTTTCTCTTGGGTTTACTGTACAACATTATACACAGTCCTTTAGTCATTTATATACACACTTTATTTTACTTACAGTATATTTCCCTTTAAGTGTGACTTTAGCAGTGACATTAACAGTGAGGAGACGTTACCTGTGTCCAAGTGATGAGTCTCCATCTTTAAACACAGGAGGATATGTCATAGACTGATCACTCTTCATGGAGATACAGCTGTGTGTTGGTGATTCTGATCTCTTTCTCTTGGGTTTACTGTACAACATTATACACAGTCCTTTAGTCATTTATATACACACTTTATTTTACTTACAGTATATTTCCCTTTAAGTGTGACTTTAGCAGTGACATTAACAGTGAGGAGACGTTACCTGTGTAGAAGAGATGAGTCTCCACCTTTAAGCCCCAGAGGAGGAGCCATAGACTGATCACTCTTCATGGAGATACAGCTGTGTGTTGGTGATTCTGATCTCTTTCTCTGGAGTTCACTGTACAACATTATACACAGTCCTTTAGTCATTTATATACACACTTTATTTTACTTACTGGTACCCATGAAATGATAACATTAACTTGGATATTGATTTTGTCTTTTATTCTCGTGCAGAACTCACAATGTACACATTTGGTCGTTGTTGCTGTAGTTTAATTTTTTTTTGCACATGTTTATGTGTATATGTTTGTGTGTGTGGTCAGTCTGTAAAAAGCAAACAATTCAGAATTACTATACAGTATTGTTCACATAACCAAATACATTTCTACAAACATTTTAAAAGCTTTAGATCATAAGCATTAAATTAGATAAAACATTACTTTGAAAATAGAAAAACATTATTTTGAATTGTAATAATATTTCACAATATTATTTATTTATTTAATTATTCATTCATTCATTTATTTATTTAAAAAAGCCTTCATTCAAAAACATTAACAATAGTAATGTGTCCAAACTTTTGGGTGGTACAGTAATTCTATATGATAACAGAAAACTGCCTAGCAGAATGTAGAACAACATACTGTATACAGTGTTCTAGCTTATAGTTTGTTTGAGCAAGCATGCTGATTAAGGAGTATTTATTCATCTAGCTTTCTTCTAATTAATTTGCATCAATTGTAAAACATTTTTACCATTCCAGAATATTACAGTTGTTAATTTATTTATATAAATGTGCATTGCATCCCATAAGAGTTTTTACTAGCTTTCTTTCTAATCATCTACAGAACAATGCCACACACATCATCTCATGTGTGGATACATTTCACCTCAGCCAAAGTGGAAGGGAAGGCTGTGTACAGTTGTGAATACTGTGCAAACACCTATGTTAAGAATGCCACAAAGATGTAGAATCATACACCCAAGTGCCATAAGTTTCCCCAGGGCTCAAAACAAGCAGCCCCAGGCAAGTAATTATCATTACATCGTCACCAGCCCTCAACCAGTATTCTATAAGAGCACAGACAAAAAGGACAACAGACACACACCAGCGTGAAGTTGGCCCCCCACCCAACGCAAAACGTCAGCAAAATAGTCTCATTCGTTTGTGCTTCGTCTTTGCTCGTTTGTGCTGCTTTGGTTTTTTAGATATTAAAAGAATTATTATAGGTAAATCTAGGTCACTCAGCTCCCCCACCTGCTCCAAATTTACCCAAAATAGTCTCGTTTGTTTGTGTTCCGTTTGTGCTGGTAAAAGTTTTGTTTGTTCTGTTTCGGTTTATTAAAGATGCCCTGCCACACGTATTTCATTACTTTTGTGGTAATGTCTGGACGTTTTTTTGTGGAAATAATGCCTTGGTTCCCTTGTTTCAAGCCATTCTAGAGTGGTATAGAAAGCCTGCAGGAAGACTCAGCTCGATTTGCACCAGTTGTCATGAATATTTAAATGAGCTATGCTGCTTGGCTCCGATTGGCAAACCGCTAGGATGTGAGAGCATGACTATTCATTCACCCAGCGCTATAAGTTCGAAACTTTTTTTATTTTATAAAGTGACGTGACATATGGCTAAGTACGGTGGCCCATACTCAGAATTCATTCTCTGCATTTAACCCATCCAAAGTGCGCTCACACAGCACTGAACACACACACACACACACACACTCTGTGAACACACACCCGGAGCAGTGGGCAGCCATTTATGCTGCGACGCCCGGGGAAATTTCATAATATCATTCTCAAAAATATGCTTTGCGTCGGTTTCGTCCATAACATGACAGCTTGGCAACAGCTGTTATCAACTAATTTTAGCTTTATGGGATGAACTTAGCTTGGCTAGCGAGTGCTAGCATTGTCCAAATGAACATAAAACCTGCTAGGCTAGCGAGTGCATTAAACCTGTATAACATAGCATTTCCTTGAGTTAATTGTTTTACTTATGGGCTGGGCACTGGCCGTAGAATGCTGCGATGGTACTGCACCAGGCTTCAATCGCAAACGTTTCGTGAAGCCTTTGCTGTACTCCCCAAAGTTGACAAAGTCTCTCTCTTCAAAATGCGTTGAACAGAGAACTAAATTCGAATGATCCTTTTGTGGCATTGTTCCAAAAATGAACTGAAGCCATTTCACCCTCAACTCTGGGTTCTTGGGCAACATGTGCATTGTTGAACTTCTATCCAACGGTCTATCCACAAGACCGTTGACGTTCAGCCATCCTTGCTGTATAGGAAACTCACTGAGCTACATGAATTCTGGGGGCACGGTCTCAAGTGGGAGAGCTCATGAATAGTAATGAGCTCAATCACTCTGACGTCAGAGTGACCAGCTTTTCCAATTGACCTGATTTCTCCCCTTATTTCTTTTAAGTGGCTAGAACTGACCGGGGAGGTAACAGTTCGTTTTCAAATTCACGACACAACACAAACACATATGGACCTAACACATCAAAAAATACAAGTAAAACCGGTTTTGTGTCGAAGGGCACCTTTAAATCTTAAACACTGAATTACTGGCCGATGATGTCATCAGCCCCCCCACATGCTCCAAATTCAACAAAAATAGTCTCGTTCGTTTGTGCTCCGTTTGTGCTGGTAAAACTTTCGTTTGTGCTGTTTCGGTTTATTAAATATTAAACATTTTATTAGGTGGTCATTCTAAGGTCACTCAGCCCCCACCTGCTCCAAATTCAACAAAAACGGTTTCATTTGTTTGTGCTCCGTTTGTGCCGCTACAAGTTTTGTTTGTGCTGTTTTGGTTTATATAATATTAAACATTTTATTATAACCAATGACGTCATCAGCCCTCCCACATGCTCCACATGCAATAAAAACTGTCTCGTTTGTTTGTGCTCCGTTTGTGCTGTTTCCGTTTTTATAATATTAAAATAATAGGTGGTCATTCTAAGGTCACATAGTCAAGCCAAGGTAAGATCAATACAGCAAACCTAATCACATTAGTCACACTCACTAAACTGTTATCTATACTGTTATCTATACTGTTATCTGCGCTTTCAGCTTTTAACAGACACAGCGATGTGTGGAACAAACTCCAAGGTAAGTGTTTTTACTTCGTACTCTATGTTCTTATGTGAGTAACACTGTCATAAATGCATGCACCAATAAGCATATAAACATACAATAAAAGTCAGAACTTTGAAAACATAAAGATTGTTCAAAGTCTCTTAAGCTGTATGTACAGTACATAGTGATACCTTGAGATACGAGTGCTTTGACATGCGAATTTTTTGAGATACGAGCTGTGATTCGACCAAATTTTTGCCTTGAGATACGAGCAATTTTTTGAGATACAACAACCACGTGTGCTCTGTTTCCCCTGCCTCAGCTTCCCACGTCTCACTTGGTTAAAGTCGCCTTTCCACTGTACACGACAAACGACGGCCGATAAACCGGAAGTCATTCATTTCCTATGGAGAGTCACAAAGGGGCTGCGTGAGGTGCCGACCATCTGCGGATCCGTAATTTTCGGATTCGTAATCTATCCCGGTTTTGAGCTTTGGATCCGGTAAAAAATTTTAACTTGTGCGACTACAACGGCAGATGTTAGTGAGGAAAGACTGACAAAAAAGGCAAAAACAAGTGAAGAGAAAAGTGATGAAGAAAATTAAGCAAAATTAATGTAAAGAAAACAGAAATTGTAGCAATTAAGTTCAGTTAAGTTTTAATATGCGGCTCGCATGGCAGTAAATAATACGATGATATGATCATGTGGTTAAAATTTATTTTGCATTTAAATAACATGAAAAACAATCAGGGAAGCATAGAAAAATGAATGTGCTCTATTACAAATAATAATATATATTTACAGTATATATATTATTTGACTTGTCACTGACTCACTGGTTCTGTGCAATAGCCAGTTTTTGGCGGCCTGTCAGAAACTAGTTTGTGTTTCATGCTAGTTAACAACTTGTGTTTACTGAACACACACGGACTAAAAAATGGATCGATTTATCATCAAACAATCCCGCGCACAAAATGAACAGCAACAAAGCAATGTGACAGTGACAAAAGCGGTAACTGATGGGGAGCATGCGTCATCCGCAACCTGAGAGGAAGAAGGAGACGGAGGCTGTGGAGAGTTCGCGCCTGCTAAAAAAAGAAAGGTGCGAGTCATACAAGTTGAGCATAGAAATTTTGAAGAAAAGTGGACAGATGAATTTTTATTTGTCCTTCACGGATCGAACCCTTTGTGTTTACTATGCAAACAAACCCGCTCTGGTTTCAAGCGAAGTAATTTGGAGCGGCATTTTCAAACAACGCATCCTAATTTCAATAAAAGTTACCCGCCTGTAAGTGAAATAAGAACAAGAAAAACAGAGCAGCTTTCTTCCTCTCTTTCTGAACAACAAAGGCTCATTCACCGGACAACTTCAACAGTTGAGCGTTTAACTGAGGCATCTTTTGAGATTGCATGGATTTTAGCTCGAGGGAAAAAACCCTTCTCCGACGCAGAAGTTGTGAAAGATTGCTTTTCGGCTTCAGCAGAAATATTGTTTGATAATAAAGATGCAATTGTAAAGCAAATAAGAGGATTGCAATTATCTGATTCCACCATAATGAGGCGGATTGAAAACATTGGCAAAGATGTGAGTCTTTCTGTGCAGATGTGTCAGCAGCACCGTGTTTCAGCATCGCAGTGGATGAAAGCACCGATATGACAGATGTAGCTCAGTGTGTTTGGGTGACGTTCCCTAAAGAAAATTCTTTCAGAGAAGAAATGCTTTGCTTACTTCCACTTATCGCCCAAACCAGAGGTGAGGATATTCTGAATGCACTTCTGGAATTTTTTGAAGAAAAAAAATCTCAGTTGGTCAGGTCTAGCAAGTGTGTGTACAGATGGAGCCCCTAGCATGCAAGGAAAGGAGAAGGGGCTAGTTGGGCTCATGAAAAAAAAAGAAGAAATACCCAACTTTATCAGTTTCCATTGCATCATACATCAGGAGTCACTCTTGTCAAAACTGAGAAATAATACATTTCAAAATGTGATGCAAACAGTTGTTCGTGTGGAAAACTTCATAGTGTCCAGACCGCTGAACCACAGACAGTTCCGACAGTTAATTGAAGACTATGACACAAAATATGGTGATTTACTGATGCACAGTGAAGTAAGGTGGTTATCTCGTGGAAAAGTTCTTGAACGTTTTCTGAGCATCCTCCCTGAGATTTGTTCTTTCCTGGGCAGCAAAGCAAAACCAGAGCCAGAGCTGGAAGACCCATGCTGGATCACAAAGCTGGCCTTTCTGACTGACATCACCTACCATATGAACACTCTCAACTTGCAACTTCAAGGGAAAGATAAGCTTCCAAACAAAATGCTGAATGCAGTCAGAGCATTTCAGAACAAAATAACTGCTCTGTACATACCTGAAAGAGAATTCACTCACTTTCCAAAACTCAGAGCTGTCACCACAAATGACCCATCTCTGAAGCAGCACTTCAGCCACAGAGAATTTGTGAATGCTTTGGAAGAGCTAACAGGGGAATTTGAATCCAGATTCAAGGATGTGAATGAACACAAGGACATTTTTAACTTTGTTGAAAATCCCTTCCACGTGGATGTGTCATCTCTCGCTCCATCACTCTGCTCTGCCCTGCTCAGCGTGCTGCTATAGAAAGTGAAATCATAGAACTGCAGACAAAAGACATTCTCAAAGATGAACGAGCAGGTGTTGGTAACTTCTGGAGTTTGGTGTCTGAAGAAGATTTTCCCACCTTAAAGCCACTTGTGCAAAAAGTGATGTCCTTCTTTGTAAGCACCTACACTTGTGAGTCAATATTCTCAACTATGAACACTATAAAGAGGAAACACAGAAACCACCTCACCAACAAACATCTTGCATGCCTCACAAGGATCGCAACAACCAGTTACAAATACAACATGAGAAAAGTTAAAGAAATGCATGCATGCTTCCGCTCATCTCAGCATTAAGTTAATCCTGCTTATTAGCATTAAGAGAAATCATCTTGTGTCAGTTACCAATTTGACCGGTGCATAATAAAGAATGATTTTAAGTAATTATTGTATTGCAATATTGTACATTGTATTTAAGCAGATAAGCTATTTAAGACTGAATAACTTGGCATACTTTGCGGTGAAAGTGGCTCTCCTATTGACTTTGTCCTATCAGTGTGGCTCACATGAAAAAAATAGTGAAGACCACTGGTGTAGCAGATAAGCCTTATAAATTAAATAAAAAGTCAGGGGAGACCAGGGAAGTAAAGATAATTGTTTACTGAATTGTTTAATAGTCTTGACAGTTGAGTTGTCGTTCTATTAAAACATGACAAACCTGAAATAAAATAGTCACTGCTCATAAATCATAAATTTGCGACCAGCTAAATGATCTATTTTACTCTATTAGTATTGTAATACCAGCATTGTTTACCCACCTTAAATGTTCAATATTAAAACACCAGCACAAACAGAGCACAAAAAAAGAGACCGTTTTTGTTGAATTTGGAGCAGGTGGTGGGGGGCTGAGTGACCTTAGAGTGACCACCTAATAAAATGTTTAATATTTAATAAACCGAAACAGCACAAATAAAAGTTTTACCAGCACAAACGGAGCACAAACGAAGAAGACTATTTTTGTTGAATTTAGATATAATTCTTTTAATATCTAAAAAACCAAAGCAGCACAAACGAAAATTTTGCAGCACAAACCAGCAAAAACGAAGCGCAAACGAATTAGACTGTTTTGCTGACATTTTGCATTGGGTGGGGGGCCAACTTCACGCTGGTCAGACACACCGGTCAGAAAGCAGTCATTAGTGACCTTGGATCTGAGAAGGTTTTTGGACTAGTAACTGACAATGCTGCGAACATGAAGGTTGCTTGGGCACACATGGAGGAGACATACCCTCACATAACAACAATTGGCTGTGCTGCCCATACTCTTAATCTTCTCCTTAAGGACATCATGGCACTGAAGACAATGGACATACTTTACAAGATAGCAAAACAAGTAGTGAAATATGTGAAAGGCAAACAGGTAGCTTCAGCAATCTACTTCTCTAAGCAAAAAGAAAAAAACAAGAACACCACACTGAAGCTCCGAGCATCATTCGATGGGGTGGGGTTGTCATCATGCTAGAGGGAAGGGGTCTTTGCAAGAGATGGCCATATTCCAGACTGCAGCCATTGAAAGTCCCATCAAAAAAATCCTGTTGAATGATATGTTCTGGGAAAGGGTGACCAGCAGCCCGAGAATCCTAAAACCGATAGAAGAGTATTGCGAATATGCTGCGAATATGGGCATCAAAGGATAGTGAGGGGTCGAATATGATACCTAAATTTCTAACAGTAGCTGAGGGGAAAATCGTAGTAGCATCTAGATTAGTTATCAGAATGTCGGTTTTACCCAGATTCAGGCTAAGAAAATGAGTGTAGCCATAGTTTTAACTCGCTAACACAAGAGGAGAGTGAGGATTTTACATTAACAGAATCTGGTTGACAGGCAGTATATATAACAGTATATAACTGAATATCATCAGCATAACAATGATAGCTAAAACCATGTTGACGAATGATGTTGCCAAGCGGCTGAATGTACAGAATGAATAGAAGTGGGCCAAGAACAGAGCCCTGTGGGACACCTTGTTTAAGTAAGACAGTAGGAGATTTGGAATTGTGTATGGAGATGTGATATTGCCTGCCCGTGAGATAAGAAGAAAACCAGGATAGTGCAGAGCCTGATATGCCAAATTCTGCTAAGCGGGAAAGTAATATCTTATGACAGACAGTATCAAAGGCAGAGCTGAGGTCTAATAACAGAAGTATAGAGAGACTACCTGAGTCTCCAGTGAGTAAAAGATCATTAACAACCTTTACTAGCGCGGTCTCCGTGCTATGCTGTTGGCGGAAGGCAAATTGAAAAATATCAAAGAGGTTGTTACCAGCTAGGAATGACTGCAGCTGAGAGGCCACAGCCTTTTCCATAATCTTTGATACAAATGGAAGGTTGGAAATAGGGCGGTAGTTGGATAAGTCTGCCAGGTCCAGATTAGTCTTTTTAAGTATGGGAGTAACAGCAGCAGTCTTAAGTGACACAGGTACAGTAGAGGAGATAAATGACATATTAATAAGGTGGGAGATGGGGGCAGAAATCGCCGATGTACAGTCTTTTAGCAGGAAAGTAGGTGCAGGATCAAGAGTACATGATGAGGAGTTAGATTTTTGTATTAGCTCAGTGATTAATGAGGAATTGGTTAAGGCTAGGGTTGTCATAGAATTATTAGATTGAGATTTCATATGCACATCAGTAGTTGGTTCCTCACCAAATGCAAGGGTTGAAAAACTGGTGGCCATCTGGGCAAACCTACGGCTCTTTGAACCTGACAAAGAGCCATCATCAACAAGGCTAGACAGTGACACCGAAGATGAAGATGAGTCAGATGTTGGGGAAGTGGACATGGAGGATGTTGATGAGGTCCAGGAAGAAGCCATTGAGACCTAACCCTAACCCTGAAGATGCTAGACCAATGGACATTCTAGCTAAATATAACATGTCGGCTACAACAGCTTTAGATATGCATGTCCCTATTAAAACAAGACAAGTATCTCCTTTGCGTACATCTCCCAGGTTCACACCTGCCCTTCGTATTATGAAGGCTACTGGTCGACGCCTTGAGCGTCTTTATAAGAAAACTGGTTTAACCGTGCAATTCATTTATACTACTCTGGCCTTATTAATACGGCTACATCTCGGCCTTAAAACACTGTTTTCCAAAGTTAAGAAACTCACCCATCCACCTCCACCTGACATCGATAGCTTAGAAGAGCACTGAGTTATTTTTGCAATCTTTTCAAAATAAAATCAATCTATAATCACTTCACCTCTAGCCGAGCATACCCCCTACCCCATCTGATGAATTTGGTTCAGTTTCTACTCAACATACCTTTGATAACTTTGTCCCTCCCACCTCTATATATGGGCACTTGACAAATAGAGGTGAAACAGTTTTTTTTTCCCCTATATGACAAACATAATATATATTTGACAAACAAAATAAATATTTTTCAAACAAAATATATGAAATTATAATGTTCAAAGGCTGAAGTTACTGTTACTGTTACTGTACTGTTACTGTTTTATAGAATTTCCCCTTCTTTATGCTATTTTCTAAGCCTTTTTCACAGCAACAGATGTAAAATGTCCTACAGTACACTGTACACAGTACACTACAGTATAGTGTTAATTTCGTCACCTATTTTTAATTTAGTCTTAGTCTTAGTCTTGTGCCAAATGTCCTTGTTAGTTTTAGTCATATTTAGTCATTCTCATATCTTTTTTGTTAGTCTTAGTTTTAGTCGACTAAAAGTCTCGTCATTTTAGTCTAGTTTTAGTCAAAAGAAAACTCAAGGTATCTTAGTCAAGTTTTAGTTGACTAAAAGTCTTTTAATTTTAGTCTAGTTTTAGTCAAAAAATTGTAGCTTGACCACAGCTGGAATCTATTGTAAGAATAAATAAAACGAGGCCTCATTAAATGCAATAATAATCAGGAACACAAGTGTTATAGTGGAAATAAATTATTTAATGAAAAGCCTAAGATCAAAACTGTAGGGATATATACATATATATATATAAATTACCAAGTTAATGCAAGTTATACATGGTATTGCACACACCATTATTGATGATATTTGGAGCAATATTACATGTAATTATTAAACTTGATTCCCTTACATATACATTTGCTTTTAAGCCTAATTATTCATTTTGATTATGATGTGATTGTGACAGGGGGGTGGGAAGAGGTTTCAGGTTGGGGGTAAAGAGATTTTTCTGTCACCAATTTTGATTAAGAAACAATATCTAGACTATAAAACTTGTCAAAACTCCGCGAATCACAAAAGTATCAGTGAGAAGTTGAGAACACTCGTTTAAACAGTGCATACACTCGAACTTGACCGCACATCACATTTTTTACTTTATTGATACTGCTTTTAATCGTAATGCAAAGACCGGTCATCGGGACATAAGCTGTCATGTACAATAAAAGAGCCTGTGCAGCGACAGGAAATATAATTTAACACAAAAAGCCTGACTAGACCAGGGGTGGACTTGTGCTCAGGAGATTTTATTTATTTATTTATTTATTTATTTATTTTTTGAGCGGTGTGTGGACGAATTCTTTCTACGCACACACTATTTTATTTCTTGATAACAGACCGCTGCGAACTATAACACACCGTTGCCATGAAAAACAGAGCGTTGCCATGGACACACAGGATTCTCACCGTAGAGACGGAGCGCACTATTTTCTTTAGCGGAAACAATACAATTGTTTTTAAATCAATAAACTCCTTTTTAAATCATCATTTTGAGTCAAATTATCGATTTATTTGGTAGGTAACAATATAATAAGCGGGATCCGCTTCACAAACCTGTAACTTGAGCAACAGCTAAGCCGCGAACTCGTGCTGAATATTTTAAAGGCGTAACAGCTGATGAAAAAGCAGAGACAATTGTAGACGAAAATGAAGAGAGATTTTATCTTAGTTTTTATTTTATACAAAACATTTTCGTCTTGTCTTTTTTCGTCAACAATAATGCATGTTAATTTAGTCTTAGTCAGTGTTTTTGGACAGTGGTGCAGTCTCGTCATCGTCTCGTCTTAGTCATGAAAAAAAAGGTTGTTGACGAACATATTTCGTCTCGTCTGACAAAATTAACACTACTACAGTAAAGAGAAAATATACAGATATTACTGATTTCAACTGCAAATCACATATGTTAAAGTTTAAGAAGCCTTTTCTAAAAATCATCATTGAAATTCAACATACAGTTATTTTTCACAACTGTTTTTCAGTTCCACTCCTTACTTGCACCTTCTTTTCTCACTCACTCGCATAGAAATATTTCGTAAAATGAGTTTTACGCAGTGCTTTGAAAGCTACATCATGATAAAAATCGAATTAAGGCATTTAGTTGCATTTAAAGTGATGTCACACCACATGACTTCCATGTCACGCCACAGGACGGCATTTATGTTATTAATTTTGCTTGTTGTAAATATTCCTGTATATTGGTTTTGTATGTAAAAACCTTTTTTTTTTATTAAGTTAATATTTGTAAAATAATGCCAAAGCTCTTATGAATTATTCCAAATGTTGCTGGTTTATTTTATAGCTGTTTATATTTCATGTCTCATTTATGTTACAGTCACACCGCAGGACATTTGGCATAAAGGCCTTTAAATAAACAGGAACAAAAAATATTTTTTCATCCAAATGTAAAACTACAACATAAAATACAGTAATTTGCTTCATTTACATATGATTGTTGTAAGAAAAAACACATTTTAGTGAGTATTTACACTATGTTACATTAAAATCACATGTCATGTCAACCACCCATATATCTCTGAATTAATAGAGAAGTCTAATCCTTCCATGTGTCCTCTGGATCCAGCCCCTACAAACTTACTTAAAAAAATGCACCTCTGTTATTTCCGGTCCTATAACAAATTTAATCTCACAGCTACTCAGCTCAGTTATTGTTCCACAAGAGTTAAAAGCTGCATTAGTAACCCCTATTCTAAAGAAACCAGACCTGGACCCCTCTGTGTTGACTAATGATAGACCCATTTCCCATCTCCCATTCCTTTCGAAGCTACTTGAAAAAGTCTTTGCCGCTCAACTTCACAACTTCTTGTCACAGCATAGCTTTTATGAAACTTTTCAATCTGGGTTTCGCACTCATTACAGTACTGAGAAAGCATTACTTAGGGTGGTTAATGATTTACTCATGGCTGTTGATCGTGGTTCGGTTTGTTTCTTGATTCTCCTCGACATCTCTTTGGCATTTGACGCTCTGGGCGACTCTGGCACCGTTTTGTCATGGTTTATTTCATACCTATCTGATCGTCAGACTACATATCTATAAAACAAGCAAAGTCGACTCTTGCTCCAGTCACATATGGTGTTCCTCAGGGATCTGTTCTTGGGCCTTTACTTTTTATTATTTACATGCTTCCATTAGATCACATTATCCGTCGTCATGGGCTTAGTTATCACTTATACGCGGATGACACACAACTACACATGAGCTTTAAACACACTGATCCCTTTCCCATAGATGTTATAACTTCTTGTATCAATGAAATAAACATATGGATGACCAAGAACTTCCTCAAACTAAATACAAATAAAACAGATCTGCTCTTAGTTGGCCCTCCTAAATGTACTTCATCTCTTAATATTGATAAAATTAATATCGCTGGCTGTCATGTAAAACCCTCAACCACTATCAAAAACCTGGGCATAGTGTTTCTTCTCTGTCTTTCTCCTCTCACATCTCATCTCTCACGAAATCTGCCTTCTTTCATCTACGAAATATTGCCCGTTTACGCCCAAGTATAAATATCAATGATGCTGAGACCTTTGTCCATGCTTTCATTACCTCCCGTCTAGATTACTGTAATGCACTTTTTTATGGTTTACCATCAACTTCTTTAAAGAAACTACAATATATCCAGAATTCAGCAGCAAGAGTGTTAACACACACAAAGAAATCCTCCCACATAACCCCCATCTTATACAGTTTACACTGGTTCCCAATTAGTTTCCACAATCAATATAAAGTTCTCCTCACTACATTTAAAGCTCTCCATCGCTCCTGTCCACAATATATCACAGATCTCATTCACACATATACCCCTGCCACTGCACTTAGGTCCTCTGTCTCTAATTTATTAGAGGTTCCTCGTTATAGGAACCATAGCCTTTGGTATTGCGGCTCCCAGCCTCTAGAATTCTCTCCCCCAGAGCATTCGAGACTTGGCGTCTTTACAGGATTTCAAAACTAATCTGAAAACTTATCTTTTCACTTCCTGTTATTCAAATTCTCAAGTCCATTGACATGGTTTTGTGTTCTCTATTTTTCTCTTCTGTATTTTCTACTAGAATGTTTGTTGCTCTAATGTACATTTGTTGATTGGGATGTTTTGATGTTTTGTTTCCTTTTCTATGGTGTATGTGTATGTTGTATACGTATAGTGATGTTTACTATAACTCTTAATTCTGTTTGATTGTATATCACATCATGTAAAGCGTCCTTGAGATTGTTGAAAAGCGCTATATAAAATAAACGTATTATTTTTATTATTATTATTATTATTATTTCATTTTACATTTTGATTGGGACTTTTTTAGAAGGGAAAAGGTTGGGGGATGCTTTCATTTTACAGCAATCATAGGGAAATATGTTTATTACAAGCATAATGTTTATTATGCTTTTGTGTTACTCAATGAAAGAATCAATTAAAGTTCTACTTACAATTAAATCAGTCCTTGACGTCATTTTTAAAATGTGTATTACCTTGCATCAGGGGCGGTTCTAGGACTTCATCTTTAGGGGTTTTAGCCCTCAGTGAGAATTTAAAACAAGAAGAGTTTTATATTATATATTATATGACTACACAGTAAGCCAAAAGTTATGGGATTATTTAAAATGACAAAAGTGGACACCAAAATTTTATGCATGATGTAATGATGTCAGTCTTGAATCAGATCAGTTCATGTGTGTGTACATTCTCTACAAACAGTGTGTCTAATGAATGCAGTCATTAATAAACTAATATTCACAAAGACCAAATCAATAAATGTTATTTTTATTTAGTATTGAACGGGCGTCCCTGTGCTTCTCCGTTCTAATAAAGCACACAGATGGTGACGCACTTTTAAAAGACTACAACGCACGCGCGTAAAAGCAAATCGCTCTTGGATCAAACTGATAAATAATTTTCTTTCCCATCGACGACACGTCCTGCATTTTAACGTCATTTTTATTGTTTATTTCTGAAAGTAAAAATGATACTTATAGTTTTATGGTGACTGAGATCACAGACAGGGGGCTGGAGACACCCTAAAGAAGGTCTAGAACTTCCTCTGGTCTACATTCATGTCTGCTTATGACCAAACAACATGTTTATTTATATTTGTATATGATATAGTTTATATACATTTCCATAGATTACCAAATAATTCCCATAAATCAAGTTCAAGTTGAAGATTAAGTTCCCGTTGAAAGTTTCAGTAAGTTTACCGGAAACTTTGCGCCCCTTTGTAACTCTATACATACACGACATTATGTAGCGACAACCGTGGTTTTAAATAGCTGTATGTTAAAAATACCCCTATTATAATCCTTCTTATTAAAATCTATTAAATCCACGTGTGGGAATAAAAGTGAAGTGTCGTTACGCAGTTTAACTAATAACAGTTGTACATATAGCTAACAAGGAAGAGCTACGGTGAGCTAATGCTAAAGCTAGTTTTCGAGATGAACAGAGGAAATAATAATAATAAACAAAGCTAAATATAAAAATACAGTTCATGTCGTTTATATGATGTAGATAGCAAAAAACATAACGGAATTAGCCGCCTAGGGCCGAAGCTCAAACCGCTCCATCCTCCCTATTTAAGCGCCCTTGATTTGTAGTGGACATACAGCGTTCTAGCGACCTACCTAGTGCACTACTTGTCAATACGAAACACAACCACGAGACCCGTCAGCTAGCGCTGTATTGTTTGGGTAAGAATCGCTCCATCATCGTTTACACTCAACAGACGCGTTGTTCCTTATCGTATTTTATATTCGTATGAAAATATCGATGTATAAAGGATTTAAACGTGTAGAAGTCCTCACCTTACGATGGTGTTATAGCCTGTAGTCCACTGTCGAACTACTTCTGTATCGTATCTGGCTACCGTTCTGCGTTGTGTTCTTGTGCGATGTAAAATAAGAGACCAGAGACGTCCTGCTGATTCAATGGCTGTGCTTTAGACATTGTATTTCACAATAACAATATATAGATATAAAAGATAACAATAACAAATACCATATGTAAATTATCTAGAAGAACTCAATTACTTATTATACTGTATCAGAAATAACAAAAACAAAAAGCCACAGACGAAACGCTCACAAAACTTAAAGAAATAAAATAACTTTACTGCTCCCTTTTTCCTTTTTATTTTTCCATTACATCGTTATTGATCTCAACCAAAATCAAGGATTTTGCGTGAATTAAAAATAAATAAAAGAATACACATCTTTTTTTAACACCGGTTACACATGCGCAGACAGTGTGGCCTGCAGTACAATAACAAATACTCCTTTTTTTTTATTGAATACAAAAGTATATAAAGAACAAAGGCAAGTAATCATTCTACAAGAGTAAATAGAAGAAATGACAGGCTTAACACAGAATAAGTAATAGATTATTTAGAAAAGAAAATAAAAATAAATAAACAAATAAATAAATAGACATTTGAAAAAATAACACATGAACTTAAATAGAGCGTAAAAGAAAAGAAAAGAAAAACAAAAAGAATTAAGGGCAGTATCACAATAAATCAAATGATGTCAAACGATATAGCAGCTTCTTAGAACTCTGACCTCGCATCTTATTAAGGGCTTTGGGAAAACATTTTAATTAATTTTTGAAGATAATAAGTGGTTAAAGAATCTACATTTATGGATGAAATATTTTGCTAAAATAACAATATTATTAAGCAAAAAAGAATTTACACAGCAGTCTTTGGGTATTCCAAATAAAATATGAATAAAGAAAAAACAAAACTATCAGCAACCACCTTTTTTTCTAACAACCAGCCCTGAATTAATATCCAGAAGTGTTTGGAGAAATAGCATAAAGAAAAGATATGATCCGTGTCTTCAGAATGGCTCTCACAGAAGGAACAGGGGACAATTTCTATATTAAATTTTTGATTTGGGAATTTGTTTGAAGGATCAATCTCATTTAACATTTTGAAGTGTGTTTCTTTTGCTTTAGGAGGAGCAGGAAAACTTAAATAAGCAGTTCTAAGATATTTTACAGTATTCTTATCAAACATGTGATCTAATTTGTTTCTTTTAACTTGACAGGGGTAACAGGGTTTTAAAACGACATGTCTTATATACTTGTTAGTACAAGTATCACTTTTAAAATGAATATCTCCGAAGTTTAAAGCTGGAAGAACTGGACTAACTTTAGCATAAGAAAGGGCGCCTCTCATCAGCATTTTTATGCCAGAAGGTATTGCATTAATGACAGTGAAGAACTCTTTCGGGTGACAGGTAAAGCCATGCTTCAGTGTAAAGGCATTATAGTCTAAAATGTTCCGCTTCTCATCCATTAGATCTCTCACTGACCATATACTTCTGCTTAGCCAGTTCTTATACAGTAGCATAAAGATTTGTTCCTGTGCAATATGTATTTGTTGTTCAAAATCGAAGCATTATGAGGTGTAAAATTATGTGTATATGCCAATTTCCAAAATAAAAGTACTTGTTGATGGAATGTTCATAGTTTCACCGAGAGTTTGGATAAATCAAAATTACATTTGAGAAAAATGAATTCCACCAAATTCTTGAAACAGAACTGAGGGGACTGTAAACCAAAAACTTTCTTCTTTACACAAAAACATTTTTAACTATTTAAGATTTAACAAAAGATTCATGTTATCAAATTCAATTACATTCAAACCACCTTGTTCATAGGATTTATTAATGTCTGCTTTTTTAATTTAATGGGCTTTGTGCCTCCAAATAAAATTATACATTTTTAGTACGACTGATTATTTCAATCTTTTTACAGTCAAAATTGCTGAATTCACATTTTAACCTCACTCAGCTCAGTGCCTTACAAACTGGCGCGTGACTGTTGCTATGGAAAATACAACCTGAGGTATGCCACATGTCTGTCTGTAGCTATCACCCTGTAAATAAACTTACACTGTAGATCAGCAGTGTGCTTTTCTATGGGAGGCTTATACCGAACCCTCAATCTATCACTCATAAAAGTCCTGTCCAAGCAAGTCTGGCCATGAATATTCTTTTGTGCCATGAACTAGAAGTTCAAAATCAGGAGATCGATCAGGCCTTGGTTTCATACATTTAAATGTTAGTCTGGTCCCTAAAATGGATATGATCAAGATCTGTCAAATACGACAAACGCTGATGTAATGGTTCTATCAGAAACTTGGCTTAAGAAATCTGCAACTGATGATTTAATTTTTATTGATGGTTATAAAGTCTATAGAACTGATCGGTTGGGTAAAGGAGGAGGGGTTGCCATGTATGTCAAATCCAAGCATTATTAACTCTGTAACTATGTCAATTACTAAAGCTAAACAGTTTGAGGTCTTGGCTATCAAAGTAGGCGTATCAAAGGATTCTTACATCACTGTTGTTGGTTGCTATAGACTCCCGTCTACCGCAAAGGTTGCTTTAAAAACTATTTCAGATATTTTACATGAGTTAAATGACTCTGAATTCATCCTTATGGGTGATCTAAATTGGGACTGGCTTTCAGTGATGTCAGATTGTTTTAAAGAACTGTGCGATTCATTAAACCTAGTACAACTCATTAATGCTCCAACAAGGCCAAATCCTAAAGCACACCATAAATCTACTTTGCTTGATTTAATTATAACAAATACATCTCAGAAATACACCTCAACTGGCATATTTTGCAATGATGTTAGCGATCATTGTGCAATTGCTTGTGTCAGGAATACAAAAATTCCCAAAGTAAAACCCTGGTTCATTTTTAAAAGATATTTTAAAGGTTTTCAATATCAGGTTTTCCTGTGTTATTTACTGTATATAATAGTGATCTTAACAGAGTAACTCTGATTCCGGATGTTGAATTGGCATGGGAATATTTTCACTCAATTTTTCTGTCTATCTCAAATAAACATGTTCCCATTAAAAAGTTTAGGATCAGTGGTAGGGAAAATCCCTGGTTCTCAGACAGTCTCGCAGAGTTAATTCATTTAAGATATAAATCGTGGGCCCAAGCTAGATTTTCAAACTCCTCTGCTGATTGGACTACGTTTAGGACCCTAAGGAACAAGTCCACCTTGATGATAAGAAATTCCAAATCAGAGTTTTATCTGAAGACAGTTACACAGAATCTAAATAACCCCTCCAAATTTTGGAACATAATTAAATCTATGTCATGTACACATGTTGCTTCAAGCCTCCATGAACACCTTCTGGTTGGCTCGGATGAAATAAAGGATAAAGCTGCTATGATCAGTCAGTTAAATAAACACTTTATCTGTCCTGGGTCTGCATTTGACAGTTCAAATGTAAATGCACCTGTCACCACTGCAACTGATAGAAATCTGGATTTGTTTGGTTTTAATACTATTTCAGTTGTGAAAGTTAGTGAAGCTCTGAAAGGCATTGACCACAAAAAATCTGCAGGTCCTGACAATCTGGATCCTTATCTCCTAAAGGTGGCAGTAGATGTTATTGCTGAGCTTATTACTCACATTTTTAATTTGAGTCTTATGTTCAATTCAATTCCCAAATCTGAAAAGCTGCTTATGTTCTCCCCTTATTTAAAGGTGGGGACCCCTCAGAGCTAAACAATTACTGTCCGATTTACAAACTCTCAATCCTGACAGTTCTTATTTGATAATATTTTAAACAATTGCAAAAAAACCCTTCAATAAATTTTCTGTAGTAGCTACAGAACCCTAGGAAGGACCTCAGTTCTTTCACGGAACTTGGCGTCTCCCAATTTGGCGTCTCCCAATTTCTTACAGCCTCTTTCCTGGATCGGTTCCAATTCCTTGGGCAGAGATCTGATGACCTAAGAACTTCACCTGTTCTTGGAGAAAACTACAATTATCAGGCTTAACCTTAAGTCCCGCCTCCCTTAGCCTGCCGAAAACCACCTCCAGTCTATTGAGATGCTCCTGGAATGTAGATGAATAGACAAGGATATCGTCCAAATAAACCAGCAGAGTCTGAAATACTAAATCCCCCATTACGAACTGCATAAGGCGTTGGAATGTGGACGGCCCATTACACACACCAAAAGGCATACGGGAGTATTCAAATATCCCAAACGGGGTGGTGAACGTGGTTTTAGGTTGGTCTTGTTTTCGCACGGCTATCTGATGGTACCCGCTAGCCAAGTCGATGGTTGAGAAAAATTTCGCACCCTGCAACGCATCAAAACTCTCATCAATGCAGGGTAAGGGGAAAGCATCTCGCTTCGTTTTGGCATTTAAGTGTCTATAGTCCACGCACAATCTCAAGTTTTCCGCACAAGTACTATGGGTGATGCGTATGGACTACTACT
This sequence comes from Tachysurus vachellii, assembly GCF_030014155.1. Taxonomy (NCBI): domain Eukaryota; kingdom Metazoa; phylum Chordata; class Actinopteri; order Siluriformes; family Bagridae; genus Tachysurus; species Tachysurus vachellii. The sequence continues at coordinate 30,569,702 of NC_083466.1, forward strand.
AGGCTTAATGACCCCTTTTTGGAGTAGCTTAGTGATGTGTTCCCTGACTTCCCCTTATTGAGTAGGTGGAATGCGACGGTATGGCTGTGCTATCGGTACATCATCGACCAAATGGATCCCGTGCTGCACTTTGTCGGAAAACCCTAATTCCTCATCACTTACCGCAAACACATCCATGTACCTCAGTAACAACTTTTTGAGTTCAGCCTGCTGCTCAGCAGTTCCACCCAAACTCAGCTCAGTAAGTAAGTCTGATGAGCCCTCTGCTAACATCTGCCTCTCCTCTGTGCTAACAGTAATCTCCTCCACCCCAGCTTCGACTCGCTTGAACTTTACCTCACAACCATCTCCAGAACATAATGATTCAACAGGAGAGAGGATACCCAGGCGGGCGCAAGGCTGCAGCCATATATCCTCAGTAGAGAGATTCACAACTCGCACCGGAAATAGTGGTGCTGAAGTGGAAACAAGAGAAGGTACCACTATCAGCCCCTTGGGGAGGGGAAACTTCCCAGGCTCCAACAACAGGTGAGACGAACCCCCTGGACACCTATTCCCCTTCCCACGGACTGTCAACGTCGACACTGACCAAGCGGGAATATGCACTGTCTCCTTCCCAGCGACATGTGCAACAATCTGTTTCTTAGCTTGACTGACACTTTGCATTTGCTGGAAAACTTCTCTCCAGTCAGACTCTAACTCCCCACCCAGGGTGGTGTCAAACTCAGCGTGCACTAATTGCCTACACCTGCTTATAATGTTCATGCCGATGAGTGCTGGCACAGCAGATGAATTTTGTACATCTGTTACCACCAGGAACCCACACTCAGGCAGGGTGATACCCATAGTTTCAACTGGTAGTTCTAGATAACCCAAATATGGGATGCCTAATCCATTAGCAGCAGTAATTCTTAACCAACCAGATGTAGAAAGCATATCCTTATCTTCACCTGCGGTAATTGTAATCGGTAATTGTACTGACCTGACTTCCGGTATCAAGCAAACATGACACCGTCACACCTCCAATTTTCAGGTCAACCACGGGACACTTCCCCACAGCATGTTTGAGTAACCGATCACGATTTGAGTCAAGATGAGTTGAGCCTATTGCTTGCCCCCGCATCGCCTGGCTCATAGCGACCGAGGGTGTGCATTTCCCGGCTGTGAGGAAGATGGCTCATCGTCCTTGACAGCTTGTTTGTTTTTTCTTACACAGTTTCTTGCAATGTGTCCGACACCATTACATTTGAAACAAATAGGTTAGCCATCATCAGAAAATCTAGGCTGCATTGTAGACTTAGGAAACTTAAAAGACTCCAGCTTAGGGTATTGTAGAGTCAGCCTCTGAACAGCTTGAGTTAACTCCCCTATGGCTTGGCCCTGCTCCGCTACCACTTTCAGAACGTCATCAAGTGTTACAGAGCTCGCTACAGGCATCCCCATAGCCGCACACTGAGCTTCTGTAGCCTCAGAGTTTACGCTACAATTACTGGCTACTTTACTAGCACGCGGTTTGCTATCTTCAAGAGACCACATTAATGCCTCATCCCTTACTTCGATCAAAGTAGACTGTGGTTTGTCCCTTACCAACCTACGAAGCTCCCTTCGGAGTGTTACATCTCTGACTCCCTCAATGAACTGGTCTCGAAGTGCCAGGCCAGCATTGGCGATAGCATTAGAGGACTGCCTTGAAATAATATTCAACATCTGTGAAAGGGCATGAGAGTATGTACGGAGGTCTTCACCCTCCAGCTGTCTGCGAGTGTAGAATGTCTGTAGCAGCTGAGCTGGACTGCGTATTTCTCTAAAGGCCGATCTTAAATACAAAAAAATGTCCTCTGTTCGTGGAGGCTACAACCCTTGCCTTAACCTAACCTCTTCTACAGCAGCATCTTTTAGCAGAGAAAGAACAAAATCAGCTTGATCCTCAGGTGTTTGATTTCTCACAAGCAGCACTCTTTCCACCTCTTCAATAAACTCATCCACATTTCTACCATCTTTGCATAGATCGCCACTAAAAGGCTGAATGTGGCGCTCTCTGGGCACATATAAATAGGACCTAGTTGGTTCTCTACTCAGGTTGGCTATAGCTGCCATAGCTTCAGCATGCTTCCTACTGAGCTCTTGTATCTGTTCTTGCACATTACCCACCCCCTCCCCACTAGCAGCACCATGTGCTATCCCAGCCCCTTCCTCCGGCTGCGACATGCTTAAACGTCTTTTCAATCAACACAAAGTCTTTGTGAGAATCTCTTTGTTTCCCAGTTCAAAGGACATACTGTCTGTAATGTGCAGATAACACTCTTGTCCACTGCCAAACACCCGTCCCTGGTTCCCGATCCGCAACCACACTCGCAGGTCAGTAGCAGCTAGCGATGTCTCCTCTTCCTCCAGTTTACCCGTCCCTTGGCCTCAAACCCTCGGCCGACGTCTCCAGCAGCTGGACAAACACCACACAGCTGACCACTCCCACTGCGAGTCCTGCAACTCAAGTTTTTCTTTGTTTTTTTAAACAAAACAAACCAATGATGCGATCTACACTATACTGTTCCCGACCGTCAGATAACCCCACTCCTGGTACCAAAAATGTAACCGGGTGGTAAAGAAAGAAACACACGGCAACAGAATAGCTAAACTGTTATAACAGGGTTTATCTGACTGCTGCTTTTGTTTTATTTTCAGTTTACAGCGGTCGGTGGGAACATCAGTAAACAAAAATAGATGAAAGAGAATAAACTATTACAAAATAATGTTTCACCAAAATGTAGTGTACAAAATCAGTTATTAACATCGATTTGCCATAAACAAACACTGGTTAGAATCCCAGCACGAGATGCACACTCGATGAATTACACTTGAATAACCATCAAAAGACATCTTGAGTGTTAATGAGGCTGTATGAACGTACACAATCTAAGGGATTGTTTAACAAGACCTCTCACTCAATTTGTTGGACCCACAGGCTCAGAAAATATAACAAAACAAAAATAAGCAAGAATGCAATAAAGGAAATAAAGTGAATAAAATACGGTAGTGCTATGGTACAAAAGAGATAAAAGAAACACAAATACACTGTTAAACATTAAAACAAGAGGTTTAACAGTATTTACAGCACTTAAACACTTTCAGACAATCACATAAATAATATAAGCACTGAACTTACACTGAAACTTGTATTTGCACGTGACACGAGGATCCCGCAGATTATACTCGAACCGACCTCAACAGGAGGAACAGCACCACTTTTAGAATAAATTCCCCTCGATGTTAACATAACACGCAGCATGCGACTGCTCCACAGAGTTCTCAAGAAAATGGCCGTTCTATTCTCGTGCATGTGGAAGGGAAATCTCGCAAGCCCAAACCGGCGACCTCTTAAAGAGCCACACACACAATCTCAGCACAGTGAAAATTAAAGGCAAAAAATGATTTATACCACTGGCCACACAATATTCAATCTGGTTTTAGAACTGGCCACAGTACTATTACTGCTGCTTGTGCCTTGTGTAACCCAGAGTGATTACAATAAGAAAATATAGCTGCAAGCAGTGATGGCAGGCCCTCGCACGTTTGTTTATCGCTCTATGGTGCCTCCCAGAAAACAATGCACGGTGGGCAAGTGCATCAAGTGGGTAAATATCACTGGACTATTTTATGTTGTTACTGACCCATTTGGGGACTGTAGGTAAATGAAACCCCACATTTTAGACAAACGGTGCTAGTGAGCCACTTAAGAGCCGACAAATGGGATGTATGTGTCAAATTTCAAGTTAACCTAAGCACGCCAAAAGCCTTAAATATGCCTGAAATAAAAGTAAACTTTGACACGATGCCATGGCAACAGTGTTTGAGATATCAAAAATCCGTTCGCAATTTTGCATCTCCAATATCTCTGCGTCATGGTGGGTATTGCACCATTGATGCAGATCCCATATGGTTTGAGTTTATCATATGAATCAACATGCCATAAAAAGTTCGGGCCTGGATTATGATACAAACGTCGCCGAAGACGATTCCAGCGCCTCAGTTGCACTCCATGGGGATCCAGTATTTTCAACAATTGCCTGATTGTCTCTTGTGTCACCGCATAGCCAGCCTGAATGCATCTTATATCCGTGAAACATACCATATCGGTTCAACTGATTAAACTTGAAACGTGGGACATGTTTACTTCCATGCAATCCACATTAAGTCGTTAATTCAGAAAAACAGAGCAAAAAAATTTTTTCCTGAAAAATTCTCATAATTTTGAGATAATTAAGTCGTTAATTCAGAAAAACAGAGCAAAAATTTTTTTTCCTGAAAAATTCTCATAATTCTGAGATAATTAAGTCGTTAATAGAGATGAGCCGGATACTCGGCTGAAACGAGTATCCGGTACTGATAAAGCACTTCTGCCGAGTACGAGTATTATACGAGTAATACGAGTCAATATCTGTGCTCGGATTGAATGAAAATCATCATTGGGTAGCTGATTGTGTCAGAGTTCTGTGATAGGCTAGTCACAGCGCCCCTCCCCTACAGTGATAGGCTAGTCACAGCGCCCCTCCCCTAAAGTGATAGGCTAGTCACAGCGCCCCTCCCCTACAGTGATAGGCTAGTCACAGCGCCCCTCCCCTACAGTGATAGGCTAGTCACAGCGCCCCTCCCCTACAGTGATAGGCTAGTCACAGCGCCCCTCCCCTACAGTGATAGGCTAGTCACAGCGCCCCTCTCCTACACACATACAGATGTATTGTGTTGCTGTGTCTCGCTCTGCTCACTCACAGTCACACACAGAACAGCTCTCTGTCTCTCCCTCAGTCACTCGGGTTCGCGGGTCTTTTCCGTTAACGTCTAGGGTTTCTTCAGCTTTTTACTTCGGGTTGTAAGGTTAATAATACGTACTTACTAACCAGTAGAGTTCTGGTAAACGTGGGTTCGTTCAGACGTGGTGCTTGCTCGGTAGAATGCGACTCGCATTGCGTCTCTGCCTGTCGGAGATTTTTTTTCTTTTTTTAAACCTTCAGCTGTCTCTAACCAGTAACCAGACACTGAGTGTCTGACACGTTTTTGCTGTATTTCATAAAAACATAAAGGTAGTAAGCTTAAATATATGTTATAAATATTACAAATTAATTATTACCGGTTAAAGCCCCGCCTATTTCAAGACAAGCCCCGCCCACTCCGAGTACGGATACGGATACAGATAATTCATATGGTTAACAGATACGGATACAGATAATGCTGTACTCGCTCATCCCTAGTTGTTAATTCAGAAAAACATTAGATTTTTTTTACTCAAGTGAATGCAATACGCTTCCGTATTATAGAGTATGTTTTCTTTTCTGCTTGTTTTCATATGTTGTGAATGTAAGACATGGACATAGTTAAGTAATGTTCCTTTAAGAGAATGTGAGGTGGAGTTTCACTGCCGACCGTCCAATCTGGAGAGTGGATGACGTCAGCCACTAGAGCGGGAACACAGAGAGAGAGAAGATGTAGCAGAAAGATTCTGATCAAATATATCAGTGATTGTGAGCAAAAACCAGACAAAGCGTCTTGAAAGACTTTATTTAACCTTTGTACTGAACTTATTTAATGTTTTGGGTGATTTTGAGTTATTTTAGAGTGTTTTTCACTGTGAACACGGAGATGACACACACAGAGCTCATCGTGGGAAATGGCGCCGCCTCACGGGCAACTTTTATTACAACACAAACATCAAACGTTTTCAGCGGATTTACTGCTAGTTTTCCCGGACGGAGGAAAAAGAAACTGCGAGTGAACTGTGTAATGTATTGTCATTTTGGCAGTGTTTCTTTAAGAGCCACTCAGGCCTCCATAGTTGATGCTATGACTCCTCCTACTTTGTATATGCACTGCAGTATAGTGTTAATTTCGTCACCTATTTTTAATTTAGTCTTAGTCTTGTGCCAAATGTACTTGTTAGTTTTAGTCATATTTAGTCATTCACATATCTTTTTTGTTAGTCTTAGTTTTAGTCGACTAAAACTCTCGTCATTTTAGTCTAGTTTTAGTCAAAAGAAAACTCAAGGTATCTTAGTCAAGTTTTAGTCGACTAAAAGACTTTTAATTTTAGTCTAGTTTTAGTCAAAAAATTGTAGCTTGACCACATCTGGAGTCTATTGTAAGAATTAATACAACAAGGCATTAAATGCAATAATATCAGGAACACAAGAGTTATAGTGGAAATAAATAACTGACTTAAAAAATAAAAATTACCGACTTAATGCAAGTTATACATGGTATTGCACACACCATTATTGATGATATTTGGAGCAATATTACATGTAATTATTAAACTTGATTCCCTTACATATACATTTGTTTTTAAGCCTAATTATTAATTACGATTATGATGTGATTGTGACAGGGGGGTGGGAAGAGGTTTCAGGTTGGGGGGTGCTGAGTTTTTTCTGTCACCACTTTTGAATAAGAAACAATATTAAGGCTATAAAACTTGTCAAAACTCCGCGAATCACAAAAGTATCAGTGAGAAGTTGAGAACACTCGTTTAAACAGTGCATACACTCGAACTTGACCGCACATCACATTTTTTACTTTATTGATACTGCTTTTAATCGTAATGCAAAGACCGGTCATCGGGACATAAGCTGTCATGTACAATAAAAGAGCCTGCGCAGCGACAGGAAATATAATTTAACACAAAAAGCTGCCTAGACCAGGGGTGGACTTGCGCTCAGGAGTTTTTATTTATTTATTTATTTGAGCGGTGTGTGGACGAATTCTTTCTGCACACAGACTATTTTATTTCTTGATAACAGACCGCTGCGAACTATAACACACCGTTGCCATGAAAAACAGAGCGTTGCCATGGACACAGGATTCTAACCGTAGAGACGGAGCGCACTATTTTCTTTAGCGGAAACAATACAATTGTTTTTAAATCAATAAACTTCTTTTTAAATCATCATTTTGTGTTAAATTATCGATTTATTTGGTAGGTAGCAATATAATAAGCGGGATCCGCTTCGCGGACCTGTAAATTGAGCAACAGCGTGAAGCCGCGAACTCGTGCTGAATATTTTAAAGGCGTAACAGCTGATGAAAAAGCAGAGACAATTGTAGATGAAAATGAAGAGATAATAAACAAAGTATGACATCATCACAGTTTGATCAATCTAAGATCGACTGGGATGCTCCAGATTTGTTCCAAGAGTTTGAAAGATTTCGGAGCCACGTCACATTCGTCTTTGACGGCCCGCTATCGGAGAAAACAGCTAAGCAGTGTGCAGGCTGGCTAGGCACGTGGATCGGTGAGCAGGGCAGAGAGATATATAAGACGCTACACTGGGGCGAAGGTGAGGAAGATGACCCGAATAGCCAGACACCGTTTTAAGCAAAGAAAACAAGGAGTCACGGAAGGTTTTGATCACTTTGTGAAGGATTTGAGACTCCTGCTCATGGATTGCGAGTTTGGTGATCCAGATGATATGTTAATCGATGCAATAATCGCGGGTGTCAGAGAAAAGCGCATGCAAGAGAGACTGTTAGACAAAGGGGAAGATTTAACGCTACCAAAAGCAATTGAAATCGCCCAGCAGTTTGAACCGTCACAGAAGCAAATTAAAATTGTCAGAGAAGAAGTATCTCAAGTGCAAGCAGTAAAGATGAAAACAAAATACCAAGCAACAAACAAGAAAACATTCCAGGAAAATCTGACAAAATTTGTGCAGAAAGAAATACATGTAAACCGACCAAAAAACTGTCCAAGTTGCGGCAAAGACCCACAGCATAAGTTGAACCAAGGAAATTGTCCAGCAAAAGGCTCTGTATGCTCATATTGTCACAAACCGAACCACTGGGTGGCAGTATGCCGAAAAAGATCAGTAAACGCCGTTAGTGTGCAGCAGCGATCAGAATCAGAAGATGATGAGATGCTGAGCATAAATATCACACAAACAAATGAGCACAGTGATGATAAATGGACAGCAGACACTGAAATTAGGTCTCAGAAGGTGCCAGTCAGAATTGATACTCGTGCAAGATGAAACACATTGACTGTAAGTAGTTATCAGGCACTCCTGCATGATGGTGAGCTAAGCTGCTCTAATCGAGTGCTGAAGTCCTACTCTAACCACAAGCTGAAGCCTATAGCTGCGGTTGACCTTCTGGCTAAATATAAGGATGCTGAGATTTTAACAGAATTCGAGATTGTGGACATCTCTCAGGAAAATGTACTCAGCGGTGCAACAGCAGAAGCATTAGCCAAATGCTGTAAATGTAAATGTAAATTAGGCTTAGTTATGTGACTTGATGCATTGCAGCCTACTAAAAAAAAAATAAGACACATTACGGTCACACGACAATGAAACAAAAAGTGCCAACTGGACTAGACGATTACACAGAGCTGACTTGCACTACTGGAACTTTACCAGGAAAATGCACAATTAAAATTGATCCTGATGCAAAAGGTGTAGTCCATCCTGTCCGCTGTCAATCAGCTGTGCTAAAAAAGAAAATAATAGAGAAACTACATGAGATGGTTAAAGATGGATACATAACAAAAGTCAACCAGCCGACTGAGTGGGTGAGTTCAATGGTAGCTGCTGTCCGTAACGGCAAGATAAGGATCTGCATTGACCCAAGAGTTAACGGTACAGTCAGGGGGTTAAACTCACACACACACACACACACACACACACACCCCTAACACACAGAGTTAAGGGTACAGTCAGGGGGTTAAACTGCTCACACACACACACACACACACACACACACAGAGTTAAAGGTACAGTCAGGGGCTTAAACTCCTCACACACACACACACACACACACACAGAGTTAAAGGTACAGTCAGGTGTGCTGGAGGCTGGGGCTCACCTGTAGGAAGTGGGCGTGGATGTAGTTCTGAGTGAACTCCAGGACCTCGTTGTAACTGAACTGTTCCAGATACTGATAAATTCCGACACAGTTACTCGGCTCCATGTGGCTCCTCAGAAACTCTCCACAGATAAGCACGAGCTCGCCGAGTTGCAGCATGTCGGCCGCCATCATGAGATCCTGAACGTTCTCCACCGTCACCTCCACACAGCCTCTCACACACAAATAATACACTAAATAAATGCCTGTGTCTGTGAGTCTGAATCAGGTGACTATTGACATAGGGACCTGGGGATCTACCTGTGTATGTACCTGTGCAGTATATCTCCCAGTGGGTCTACACGAGCCCAACTATTCACTCACCTGTGCACATTTGTATCTACCTGTTGTCACAACTGGCTCAAGTCATGACAAAAAGGGAGGACGCAGTGAAAACCAAACTACCATTTAATCTTTTATTTAAAATGTGAATAATTAGTCTGAGCTTTGACAGAATGTTTTAACAGTTTAAACGGGACAGTGTATTGGAGGACACAAATGGAAAACAATACTTACAAAATAAGGAAGAAACAAAGCAGAAAACAACCCCAAACAGAACCCAAGCGGAAAAATCCCCCTAAACACAATCAACACCAAACTTAAATAAGGAAAGATAACAAGCAACAGGTGCAGCACAGCTCCACCCACTGGCCAGCTGTAGCGGGGAAGCAGGACACCCGTCACGACACCCCCCATTAAAAAAAAAAAAAAAAAAAAGAAAAAACCATCAATAATCAAGAAGAATCACAAAATAATAAATCATTATCATGTTTACTAATCAGCATTAATGCCATGTCGGTTACTCTCATGAATCCAGTCCCTCAGTTCTTCATCTCCTTTCAGCAACCTTTGCACCTAGGAAGCAAAATTTAAGAAAGGAAAGAAGAGACAGAGACAAGAATATGGGTACACCAGCAGAACATTCACACCATAAGAATACGTGACAGGGCATCAGCAATTAAGTTTTCCGAGCCTTTAATATGGCGAATTTCTAATGAATAAGCCTGGAGGAATAGGCACCATCTCATAAGCCTCTGATTTGGGCTTTGTAGGGAGCGCAAAAATGTCAGTGGGTTATGGTCAGTATAGATGGCCAAAGGTCCCTCCGTCGCCCCAACATACACATCAAAGTGTTGCAATGCCCATATTAAAGCCAATGCTTCTTACTCAATTACAGAATAATTTAACTGATATAAATTAAATTTCCGGGAAAAGAAAGCCACTGGATGGTCAACACCTTCCTAGGATTTCTGTATCAAAACTGCACCTGTGCCTATGTTACTTGCATCAACTTGTAATTGAAAAGACTGGTCAAATTTCGGAGCCACCAAAACGGGAGCTTCTGTTAGCAACATTTTAATCTTCTCAAAAGCTGCCTGGCAAATATGATTCCATTGGAACTTCATGGTTCCACGCAACAAATTTGTTAAAGGCGCAGCCACCACCAAGAAATTCCGACAGAAACAACGGTAAAATCCCACCATTCCCAAAAAACGCATTAATTCCTTTTTGGTAGTTGGAGTAGGATACTTATCAATGATGTCTACTTTCCCACGAACCGGCCACGAACCGGCCACAATTTCCCACAATCTTACCAAGGTAAGTAAAGGTGGCTTTTGCAAACTCAGACTTTGATAGATTTACGGTCAAATTGGCTACAACAAAGTGATCCAACAAAGCCCGAATATGCTGTAAATGCTCGTCCCATGTGTGGCTATAAACTACCACATCATCTAAATATACCGTACAGCCTTTTAAACCAGAGATAACATTAATCATTAATTGCTGAAAGGTGGCGGGTGCGTTCCGCAAACCGAAACTCATTACTTTATAAGTAAATAATCCAGAAGGTGTAATAAAGGCAGATATTTCCCTCGCCCTTGCAGATAGGGGTACTTGCCAATAACCTTTTAAAAGGTCAAACTTGGTCACAAATTTGGCACTTCCCACCTGATCAATGCAATCCTCAATTCGAGGTAAAGGAAAAGAGTCAGGTTTTGTAACTGCATTTACCTTTCGATAATCCGTGCAGAACCGAAAGGAGCCATCAGATTTACTCACCAACAGTGACGGGACGCCCAGCTAGAAAATGAGGGTTCAGCGATACCATTTTTAAGCATGTAGTCAAATTCAGCATCCAAATGTTTTTTTCTTATTTGCTGAAATACGATAGCGCTGACGAATAGGAGCATTGATCCCTGACATCAATATTGTGCTCGATTAAATGAGTACATGACGGAATATCTGAAAACAGCAAATCGTACTCTGTAATTAAATTAATCAAATGAGTACGTTGCTCCTCCACCAAATAATTGAGCCGATCACAGTGTTTTAAGAGCCTCTGAGTTTTGCAAATGGCCTTGTAGGACCGAATCACCGGGATAAAACTCATCTCCAGAGGGAGTTACATCAGCAACTGCAACCGTTCCCGTCAAAAGGACAGGTTTAATATCAGACCCAATCATTTCGTTCGTGTCAGTATCAATAAGAGCAGCCTCCTTACATGCATAATAGGGTTTTAGCAAGTTTATGGGACATACTCTGGTTTTCTTATTTCGATCTGGGGTTTTGATTAAATAACTAAGATCTGATATTTTACGAGCAACGGTGTAAGGTCCAGCAAATTTAGCCTGAAAAGGAGATCCTACAATAGGCAACAATGCCAGTACTTGATCACCTTGTTGAAACTAACGGACTTCTGCAGGACGATCAAAGAAGCGCTTCATTCGGTCCTGAGCCTTACTTAAATGCGCTTTTTCCATTTGACCAACCTCAAAAATTTCCCTACGAAAATCGCTAACATAAGTCAGAACATTCTTCGGTGGATCAGACTTTTTCCAGTCATCAGCCAAAACATCCAAAGGACCTCGTATATCATGGCCAAAAACAAGCTCATTTGGACAAAAACCTGTACTCTCCTGTGAAGCCTCACGAGCAGCCATCAGCATCCAGGGTAAACCCGCTTCCCAGTCTTTCCCCATCTGAGTACAATACGATCGTAGTAAAGATTTCAATGTTTGGTGAAATCTTTCTAGAGCTCCCTGGCTCTGTGCATGGTAAGCAGTGGAAAGATTATGTTTTAATGTGAAGTTGTTTTAATATTTGACGAAACACATTAGATGTAAAATTACTACCTTGGTCCGATTGAATAACTCGTGGTATTCCAAAGACAGAAATAAACTGAGTAAGTGCTTTCAAGACATTTTTTGCAGTAATAGAACGAAGCGGGTAAGCCGACGGATAACGTGTTACCTGACACATAACTGTAAATAAATACTCGCTGCCTGATTTTGACTTATCACAGGGATTGAATAAAGGGGTGCTGATTTTATCGCCTGGTTAGGTTTTTCTGTTAGTTGGCAAGTATGACACGACTTAATGTAACTAGAAACATCCCGCTTTAATTTTGGCCAAAAAAACCTTTTTAAGAGCAACTTATAGGTTTTTTTAACACCCAAATGACCAGATGTATCATGCGCAGTTTGTAACACAAGGTTCCGAAATTTCTGAGGAACAACAATTTGTACAATGGGGTCTCCGATTGCAAAATCTCCATGTGGTACCCATTTTCAAACCAATAGACCTTCATCTAGGTAATAACCAGAAGGAAGGTTAGCAATCGTGTCACACGGAACAACCCGATCAAACAGCTCATTTAAGGTTAAATCCACCTTTTGTTCCATCACCAAATCATTACGCGCTACTGACAAAATTGAAGGAATTTCCAAAGTACTCGTCTCCTTTGGACTGTCACATTTGTCAATTTTTGGTTTACTTACTTTGGTTTTTTGACATAGCCCGTGTTACTGCACAGGACGGCAAAACCGTGGTAATGAACGAAGAATGCCCTTCATTCTTCGATTCATGAATTATTGGAGACGGAGTCACCACCAAGTTTGACGAACAATCTTTCCAAACACGGTTTCCAGCCAAATCGTTCCCTAGTATAACCTGTATTCCCTCAACAGGCAAACAAGGACGAACACCAATTTCCACTTCACCCTGAATTAAATCAGACTGCAGAAAAAGTTGATGGAGAGGAACAGACATAACATCCATACCGATGCCACGTATCAGCACATTATCTCCTGTATACGAGCTGGATGAAAAGGGCAGTACTGACTTTAAAACGAAGGATTCATACGAACCAGTGTCTCGCAAGATTTTCGCAGGGTGCGCAAATTTTTTGCTCATGGGAATGAGACAAGACTGAAACGGCTAAAGCAACAGGTTTCACAGGCGGAAATTTTAAGTTGGTTTTGGACGTTTCTCTCATTTTTAACATCGGACACTCAGTTTTCCAATGACCAAATGTATGACAATAATTACACATTATTTTTATCTTGTCCTCCAACAAAATCATGCCGAAATTTACCAGACTGAGTGGATTTACGCCACGGTTCGTTCCGACTAGGACCTCCATACATCACATTTGCCGAAGTTTTATGAATTAAGGAAAATTCATCGGCTGAAACAGCTGCCTCATGCGCAGTGAGAGATTTTTGTTCACTTATGTAAGTCGCTACATGATCAGAAATACAATTTTTGAATTGTTCAAGTACAATCAAATCCTTTAAGTCATCTAGTGTTTCAATCTCAGAAGCCATACACCAGTGATTAAAGTACATTGAAATGTCATGTAGAAACTCAACATGTGTCTGTTTCTCACCTTTTCTCCAAAACCTAAATTTTTGCCTGTATGCCTCCGGAACTAATTAATAAGATTTCAAAACTGCGGTCTTTACAGTCTGATATTTTGCTGCATCCTCTGTCCTAAGAGAGGAGTATGTTTCTTGAGCCCTGCCCGTAAAAACACATTGTAACATCAAAGTACGTTGGTCATCAATTTCTTGCCTCAGCAACACCTTCAAATAATACAAAAAACCGTTCCACATCCTTTTCATCAAATTTCGGAATCAGTCTCAAATTACTCACAACATCAAAGTCACGCAAACCATGCTCACTTGAGGAACCAACTACCGATGTGCATATGAAATCTCAATCTAATAATTATATGACAACCCTAGCCTTAACCAATTCCTCATTAATCACTGAGCTAATACTAAAATCTAACTCCTCATCATGTACTCTTGATCCTGCACCTACTTTCTTGCTAAAAGACTGTACATCGGCGATTTCTGCCCCCATCTCCCACCTTATTAATATGTCACTGTACCTGTGTCACTTAAGACTGCTGCTGTTACTCCCATACTTAAAAAGACTAATCTGGACCTGGCAGACTTATCCAACTACTGCCCTATTTCCAATTTGCCATTTGTATCAAAGATTATGGAAAAGGCTGTGGCCTCTCAGCTGCAGTCATTCCTAGCTGGTAACAACCTCTTTGATATTTTTCAATCTGGCTTCCGCCAACAGCATAGCACGGAGACCACGCTAGTAAAGGTTGTTAATGATCTTTTACTCACTGGAGACTCAGGTAGTCTCTCTATACTTCTGTTATTAGACCTCAGCTCTGCCTTTGATACTGTCTGTCATAAGATATTACTTTCCCGCTTAGCGGAATTTGGCATATCAGGCTCTGCACTATCCTGGTTTTCTTCTTATCTCACGGGCAGGCAATATCATCTCCATACACAATTCCAAATCTCCTACTGTCTTACTTAAACAGGGTGTCCCACAGGGCTCTGTTATTGGCCCACTTCTATTCATTCTGTAAATTCAGCCGCTTGGTAACATCATTCGTCGACATGGTTTTAGCTATCATTGTTATGCTGATGATATTCAGTTATATACTGTTATATATACTGCCTGTTGACCAGATTCTGTTAATGTAAAATCCTCACACTCCTCTTGTGTTAGCGAGTTAAAACTATGGCTACACTCAAATTTTCTTAGCCTGAATCTGGGTAAAACCGACATTCTGATAACTGGTCCTCCATCTCTAATAAAATACAACTCTGTGGACTTTAGTCTTGATCTGGATGCTACTAAGATTTTCCCCTCAGCTACTGTTAGAAATTTAGGTATCATATTTGACCCCTCACTATCCCCGATTTGTGTTTTTATGAATCTACATGTACTTTTCTTTTCTTTACTTAGTGATAATCAATAAATAATAAAGAATATATCACCTTTCATATCTAATCTTTAACTTAATGACATTTTAAATGTTTAAACGTCCTACTGTGATGTTGCAGTTATTAGAGCAATACACTATAGACGTAATAAATCTACATCATATGTATGTGAACATATGTAACGTTTATAACGGAATAAATCTTCTCTAGAGTGATTATATCACGGAGGAGTCGCATATGTTTATGACCTCGTATTGAGTACATGACCTTTCCAACATGGCGGACGCGTAGCGGCGGTGCGGTCTCTCTCGCGAGATCTCGCGCGATTTGCAGATCTCGCGCGATGTGTAGCTCCAGAGCGTCAGTGTTGTTAAGGCCTTTAGTCTGTTTTGTGTCGGAGGTGATAAAAGCTACAGATACTAACACACTGTGAGGCTGTGAGATTTCAGCTGATACATAACAACTTTAAACTGCTTTAAACTACTTGATCGGATATTTATTTCAACATCAAAACACTTCTTTATCCTGTTTACACAGATATGGTGAGTTTTAATAAAGTTTCTTATGCCTGAAGTTAATAAAGGTCTGTAATGAGGTTCAGTGTCCTTATTATTATTATTATTATTATTTATTATTATTATTATTATTATTATTATTATTATTATTATTATTAACTGTGTATTTATCTTAACCGTTGGCCATAAATGTGTCAGTTAAAGTTGAGTTAAAGGGATCTTCCATAGTAGAAGAGATACTTGAAATATTATTGTGTGTGTGTGTGTGTGTGTGTGTGTGTGTGTGTGTGTTGCAGGATGAAGACAGCCCTCCCTCTCTTGTTCATGTGTGTTTACTGAGTGTGTGTCAAAGCCTTGACACCCTGTGCAGTGTGTGTGATGACGGATCACTGCGTCTCCGATCCTGTCCGATTTTTCCACCGGAACTGTCCGATTTGTTACTGAGCACCATGACAGATGAAGGTGATCAGAGGTGGAGGCTCTTTTCAAGGGGGACGTAGCTAACACATCCTCTAACTCATCCTATAATATAAGTAGCTAACACATCCTCACATGATCAGTGATTGGTCATAAGGACCAGTGGTGATCAGTGATTGGTCATAAGGACCAGTGGTGATCAGTGGTTGGTCATAAGGACCAGTGGTGATCAGTGATTGGTCATAAGGACCTGTGGTGATCAGTGATTGGTCATAAGGACCAGTGGTGATCAGTGATTGGTCATAAGGACCAGTGGTGATCAGTGATTGGTCATAAGGACCAGTGGTGATCAGTGATTGGTCATAAGGACCAGTGGTGATCAGAGACTTATGATCAGAGACTTATGATCAGAGACTGGTCATAAGAAACACAAATATGCTGTGATTGGGTGTTGGAAGCAATAGTGTGCCATGAGTGGGTGATGAGAACCATGGTGCTTATTCGTTGGTTGTTGGTAGCTAACGTGGTCTGTAATTGGTTATCAGAAAGAAATGAACTATTTAATTATTAACAGTATTCTGTGATTTATAGCAAGAACACAACGCACATGAAATGCATCAGTTGTAGTGAGGAGTGGTCCTTATGGACTGAGTTCTTTCCACTTGTATAACCCTTATTTCTTTCTTCTTCTCGTCTTCATGGCAGGTTTGCTGAACGAAAAGACTCTTGGTATTTTTCACAATGTCGAGTGTTTTCGCCTGAAGCGTGCCTGCATTCGTGGAACTCGTCTCACCGCAGCTTCCTTCTGTCGTTCTCTGTGTTCTCACTGCCTGCAGGAACTCGATATGTCCCATGTTCTTGGTGACATTACAGTCTCTGACATCCTTCAGGGCCTCTCCTTAAATCAGGTCTGCTGTCAGAGCCTGCAGAGGCTGAGCGTGAGTGCTGTGGATTGTCTCTTGGACGTTCCGGTAAGTTTCAGGAGGTTGCAGGGTCTCAGGAGTCTCTCTGTGGCATGGACCCCTCTGGACGACTCAACTTTGGAGGACATCTGCTCACTCCCGCTGCTGGAGAGCCTGGATATTTCTGGGACAAACATCACTGACCTCATGCCGCTCTTGAAGCTCCGCTCGAGGCTGCGTTCACTTACTCTTCACGCACTGCACCACCTCAGAATGGCTGCCGATGACTTTCTCGCTGTGATCTCTGAACTGGAGCTCCTCACACACCTCGATGTCTCCAACGATCAGATGCAGACAAGGGGAGAGATGATCAGGAAGCTCCTGCAGAAGTCACACATCCTCCCAGCCCTCTTGGATCTGGATGTGTCAGGGTGGAAAGGGATCAGTGATGAGACCTTGAAGACCTTCCTGGAGGGACACACAAGAATGAGGTTCATTGGTCTGCTGGCCACAGGGGCTGGAAGATCTGACCTCCTGTCTGGAGAAGGCAATCTGAAGGTGAGGTTTTCTAAAACCTGTAAATCATACAAGGCTTTAAAGGTTAATCTAATTCCTGAAATAGACTTCAAAGAAGCTTGTGAGAATAATATGGACTGGACATACTATAAAATATGACATGGGTCCAAACGATGAGCATTTGATTAACTTTAACAGAAAATGCCTGCCCCAGGTGGTGCAAACCGCTTGTAACCCTGAGTCTTGGTCATTTTACTTATTTATAACCAGAGGTGTGTAGTAACGACTTACATTTACTTCGTTACATCTACTTGAGTACGTTTTTTGGGTAACTTGTACTTTTTGAGTATAATTACAGATGCGTACTTTTACTCAAGTAGATTTTTAGTGGAAAAACTTTACTTTTACTTCGCTACAATCGGCAGCGTTCCTCCGTTACTCAAATGTTAATAATTATGAGATTTAATAAATAATAATTAGTTTATATGACAAGTCTCTCGAGACGTTGGAGAGGCTGCTTCATGAGAGTATGCTGCACATCTCCTGCTGAAGTTTAGCGCACCTTTAGTTGGAAGATGATGGCTGAAGCAGAGGAAGACGTTTGCTCTTTATCAAAGGCAGATCACCAGTGGCCTCATATTAATTCTATATTTTCACTCCAAGATGTAAAGAATAATAGCTTTATAATGCGATGCATTCTGTGTGCACCAAAACAAAAAGACATCACAGCTTACAAGAATTCCAGCTCCAACCTAAAAAAACACGTAGCGGTAAGATTGTAACACTATTAACACTAATAGTGTTAATTATAACACTATTAAGATTGTTACTTTTACTCTTACTTGAGTAAATATTTCCATAAGTACTTGTACTTTTACTTGAGTACAGATTTTGGATACTCTACCCACCTCTGTTTATAACACATTGTAAGAGCTCTGTTCATTAGGTGCTTGAATGAACTTCCTGGCTGTTTGAACAGCAGGAAATTTAACGACCCAAATCTTCACCTAACACTAGAATAAACTGCACTAATCCCCAGCAGCTTGGTGTCATTCCTAGTCTCTCAGCTGCTGAACCAGAAAGCGTATGATTCTGATCTCCACAGTCAGATTTTCAGACTAGGATTTCAACCTAATCTCAGATGGATTTAATACTCCCAGAAGGACTGGGGTTTCTGGGTGGGATTACAGTTTGTCTCCAAAACATCTCCCAGGCACCTACTGGTCTTCACCATCTGAATCTGATCCAGGACCTGAACCAAGACTTTGAGGCTCAAGATGTGGCCAGAAAAGGTGGCTGTTCAGTGGTGCAGACAGTGAAGAGGGTTGAGGAAACTGAGAACATTCACATCTGGTCTCCTTACCAAATGTGTTTGAGGACATACAGGCTTCGGCTCTGGATAAAGAAGCACATGAGTGATGTCATTTATAGAGCATCATTAGAGTGACGTGTTAGATTTTATTGACTTGCAGCCTGAGCACTAGTTCACTCTGATCCACTTATCTAACCAACATGAAACATACTTTGTGCATGTGTGTGTGTGTTTTCAGGTGGCAGGAGACTGGAACCTTCCACAGCTGTGTGAGGCTCTGAGGAGGTACAGGGGCAGGGAGAGCTTCATGCAGGAGGTGCTGCTCTGTCTCTACAAACTCCTCAGTGACGCAGACATCGGCTGCCGTCCGGACGTGTTGAAGGTACAGAGCACCGTGACTGTACAGTGTAAGCCTGAGCTTTGTGCTTTTGTCTGAATAACTGTTACCTTGGTAGCCTGTGTGTGTGTGTGTGTGTGTGTAGCTGGTGTATTTGGGAATGAAAGCCCACAGCAAGTGTGTGAGCGTTCAGGTGTCGGGGTCAGCGTGTGTGTTTAACCTCACCGTTCTGGAGCTGGCAGAGGGGATGTCGCAAAGGCTGCTGGGAAATGTGATGAGACACATAATCACCACCATGAGAACCTTTCCTGATCATAAACAGGTACACGCACAGACACACACACACACACTCACAGACAGGCACACACACAGACAGGCACACACACAGACAGGCACACACACAGACAGGCACACACACAGACAGACACACACAGACAGACACACACACACAGGCACACACACACAGGCACACACACACAGGCACACACACACAGGCACACACACACACACAGACACACACACACAGGCACACACACACACACAGGCACACACACACAGGCACACAGACACACACACAGGCACACAGGTGCACACACACAGACACACACACAGACACACACACACACAGGCACACACACAGGCACACAGGTGCACACACACACAGACACACACACACACACTTATGCCATCTGACATTTTACATTATGTATAACATATATATAAGAGGTATAACTCTGTGTGTTTAGATCCAGAAGAACTGCCTACTGAGTCTGTGCAGTAATTATATCCTGGATGTCATCCCCTTTAACAGGTAGCTCCCCCTTTCACACCATTCTACACTACTGTATATACGATGACAGAATTGTGTATGAATGTGTATGACTATGTTGTGGCAGGTGTGAAGCAGCTAAACAGGTGATGATGTGTTTCATTTCTAATGAAGACGAAACTCTACAGTCGCTCTGTGCGTCCGTCATTGTCGTACTGATGTCACAGGTAACACAATAAACTCTACACAAGGCCATAAACAGCTAAAACATTACTCAGTCAGACCACAATCTCCACTCTCAATGCCATCCTAACCAATCAGAACACACTTCCCGCCCACAATTTCACTTTAACCAATCAGAACATAGTTTCCACCTTATAAAGTGTTTTATTATCTGTGCTGCTCTCAGAGCGTTTGGTAAATATAATATAACAGTAAAGTGTGTGTGTGTGTGTGTGTGTGTGTGTGTGTGCACAGTTGAGTCAGGAAGAAATCGTCGAGCTGGGAACTGAAGAGATCATCATGAAGGTCAGAACTGAATCTTCACACCATCACTATAGTGTAAAAAACACATAGAATTGTGGGTAATTTGTCGGTATTGGTGTCTAACCTCAGCATCTTTCACCTGTACATCTCTCTGTGTGTGTGTGTGTGTGTGTGTGTGTGTGTGTGTGTGTGTGTGAGTGTGCAGCGTTTGTTACATTTGGTGCAACAAAGGGCATCAATGGGACTGTTGGACAATATACTTCAAGGCACTCTGACAGCTCTGTGGGGTCTCACAGATGATGCAAACACCGCCTGCACACTCTTCCTGCAGTGTGAGGGTCTGGAGTTGTACAAAGAACTCATGGAGGTACACACACACAAACACACTCACACATACACACAAACACACGAAATACAAAATACACACAATTTTAGAAGTGTCTGGTGTGTGTGTTTGTGTACAGACATATTACTCCAATCCCAGGGTACTGAAGATTGTTCTCGGCCTCCTGGTGAGTTTTAAAATGTGTATTATTTAAAACAAAAACTCTGATTGTGAGGTTTAAAAAACAACTTCAGTCAGACCTGAAATGATTGTGACTTTGTGCCGATGTTCAGACTAACGTGTCTGAGATGGAGGACCTTCACGCTCAGCTGATGGATGAGGAACTTCTGCAGCTTATTTTCGTTCTGATGGAAAAGAAAGAGGTGAAACTGGAGGACAAGTGAAATAAACTGAGAACAGAGTAGATTAGAAATTCCTGTGTGTGTGTGTGTGTGTGTGTGTGTGTGTGTGTGTGTGTGTTCTATAACATTAGGTGGAGGTGAGTTATTTAGCTGGTGGTTTCCTTGCCAACATCACATCCAGCAGTGTGTGGAGTCTGGACTCGACTCTGCAACATGAAATTCTTACTAAACTGGTAAGCTCTGTTATTGCTGTTTACATCAACTTCATTAATATTACAGCTAAAACCACACATTTTAAACCACAGCACCTGACCGTGTGTGTGTGTGTGTGTGTGTGTGTGTGTGTGTGTGTGTGTGTGTGTGTGTGTGTGTGTGTGTGTGTGTGTGTGTGTGTGTGTGAAGCACTCTGCTGTGATATCATGGACTCCTCCAGAGCGTTCTATTATCTCATACCGGTGTGTGAATTATTTGAACTGTTCACCTAAATGTTTCTGTGAGATAAATGATCTGTATTGAGGGTATTTTCTTCCCTGTCCAGGTCACTGCGTCCACTCTATCTTCTCATGGGAGTCTCTCAGCCATCTGCAGTGCAGCTCTGGGCTCTCTGGGGCATCAGACATATCTGCACACACAAAGGTGAGAGACAGAGAGAGAGACAGACAGGCAGGCAGAGGATCAGACAGAGATGTAGCCAGACAGACAGACAGGTAGACAGACAGAGTGCCAGAAAGAGAGGTAGACAGACTGACAGAAAGAAAGAGAGGTAGACAGAGTGACAGAAAGAGAGGTAGAAAGACAGACAGACAGAGGTAGACAGACATATAGACACAGAGGTAGACAGTCAGACAGACAGACAGACAGAGAGGTAGACAGTCAGACAGACAGACCGAGAGGTAGAGAGACAGACCGAGAGGTAGACAGTCAGACAGACAGACAGGCAGAGATGTAGACAGACAGACAGGCAGTGATACAGACAGAGATGCAGACAGACAGACAGACAGAGATGCAGACAGCCAGTTGAACAGACAAAGATGCAGACAGCTATTCAGACAGACAGAGATGCAGACAGCCAGTCAGACAGACAGTGATGTAGACAGACAGAGATGCAGAAAGCCAGTTGGACAGACAGAGATGTGGACAGACAGAGAGGCAGACATCCAATCGAACAGACAGAGCTGCAGACATCCAATCGAACAGACAGAGCTGCAGACAGCCAGTCGAACAGACAGAGCTGCAGACAGCCAGTCGAACAGACAGAGCTGCAGACAGCCAGTCGAACAGACGGAGCTGCAGACAGCCAGTCGAACAGACGGAGCTGCAGACAGCCAGTCGAACAGACGGAGCTGCAGACAGCCAGTCGAACAGACGGAGCTGCAGACAGCCAGTCGAACAGACGGAGCTGCAGACAGCCAGTCGAACAGACGGAGCTGCAGACAGCCAGTCGAACAGACGGAGTTGTAGCCAGTCGAACAGACGGTGATGTAGCCAGTCGAACAGACGGAGATGTAGCCAGTCGAACAGACGGAGATGTAGCCAGTCGAACAGACGGAGATGTAGCCAGTCGAACAGACGGAGATGTAGCCAGTCGAACAGACGGAGATGTAGCCAGTCGAACAGACGGAGATGTAGCCAGTCGAACAGACGGAGATGTAGCCAGTCGAACAGACGGAGATGTAGCCAGTCGAACAGACGGAGCTGCAGACAGCCAGTCGAACAGACGGAGCTGCAGACAGCCAGTCGAACAGACGGAGCTGCAGACAGCCAGTCGAACAGACGGAGCTGCAGACAGCCAGTCGAACAGACGGAGATGTAGCCAGTCGAACAGACGGAGATGTAGCCAGTCGAACAGACGGAGATGTAGCCAGTCGAACAGACGGAGATGTAGCCAGTCGAACAGACGGAGATGTAGCCAGTCGAACAGACGGAGATGTAGCCAGTCGAACAGACGGAGATGTAGCCAGTCGAACAGACGGAGATGTAGCCAGTCGAACAGACGGAGCTGCAGACAGCCAGTCGAACAGACGGAGCTGCAGACAGCCAGTCGAACAGACGGAGCTGCAGACAGCCAGTCGAACAGACGGAGCTGCAGACAGCCAGTCGAACAGACGGAGCTGCAGACAGCCAGTCGAACAGACGGAGCTGCAGACAGCCAGTCGAACAGACGGAGCTGCAGACAGCCAGTCGAACAGACGGAGCTGCAGACAGCCAGTCGAACAGACGGAGATGTAGCCAGTCGAACAGACGGAGATGTAGCCAGTCGAACAGACGGAGATGTAGCCAGTCGGACAGACGGAGCTGCAGACAGCCAGTCGGACAGACGGAGCTGCAGACAGCCAGTCGGACAGACGGAGCTGCAGACAGCCAGTCGGACAGACGGAGCTGCAGACAGCCAGTCGGACAGACGGAGCTGCAGACAGCCAGTCGAACAGACGGAGATGTAGCCAGTCGAACAGACGGAGCTGCAGACAGCCAGTCGAACAGACGGAGCTGCAGACAGCCAGTCGAACAGACGGAGCTGCAGACAGCCAGTCGAACAGACGGAGCTGCAGACAGCCAGTCGAACAGACGGAGCTGCAGACAGCCAGTCGAACAGACGGAGCTGCAGACAGCCAGTCGAACAGACGGAGCTGCAGACAGCCAGTCGAACAGACGGAGCTGCAGACAGCCAGTCGAACAGACGGAGCTGCAGACAGCCAGTCGAACAGACGGAGCTGCAGACAGCCAGTCGAACAGACGGAGCTGCAGACAGCCAGTCGGACAGACGGAGATGTAGCCAGTCGGACAGACGGAGATGTAGCCAGTCGAACAGACGGAGCTGCAGACAGCCAGTCGAACAGACGGAGCTGCAGACAGCCAGTCGAACAGACGGAGCTGCAGACAGCCAGTCGAACAGACGGAGCTGCAGACAGCCAGTCGAACAGACGGAGCTGCAGACAGCCAGTCGAACAGACGGAGCTGCAGACAGCCAGTCGAACAGACGGAGCTGCAGACAGCCAGTCGAACAGACGGAGCTGCAGACAGCCAGTCGAACAGACGGAGATGTAGCCAGTCGAACAGACGGAGATGTAGCCAGTCGAACAGACGGAGATGTAGCCAGTCGGACAGACGGAGATGTAGCCAGTCGGACAGACGGAGCTGCAGACAGCCAGTCGGACAGACGGAGCTGCAGACAGCCAGTCGGACAGACGGAGATGTAGCCAGTCGAACAGACGGAGATGTAGCCAGTCGAACAGACGGAGATGTAGCCAGTCGAACAGACGGAGATGTAGCCAGTCGAACAGACGGAGATGTAGCCAGTCGAACAGACGGAGATGTAGCCAGTCGAACAGACGGAGATGTAGCCAGTCGAACAGACGGAGCTGCAGACAGCCAGTCGAACAGACGGAGCTGCAGACAGCCAGTCGAACAGACGGAGCTGCAGACAGCCAGTCGAACAGACGGAGCTGCAGACAGCCAGTCGAACAGACGGAGCTGCAGACAGCCAGTCGAACAGACGGAGCTGCAGACAGCCAGTCGAACAGACGGAGCTGCAGACAGCCAGTCGAACAGACGGAGCTGCAGACAGCCAGTCGAACAGACGGAGCTGCAGACAGCCAGTCGAACAGACGGAGCTGCAGACAGCCAGTCGAACAGACGGAGCTGCAGACAGCCAGTCGAACAGACGGAGCTGCAGACAGCCGAACAGACGGAGATGTAGCCAGTCGAACAGACGGAGATGTAGCCAGTCGGACAGACGGAGCTGCAGACAGCCAGTCGGACAGACGGAGCTGCAGACAGCCAGTCGGACAGACGGAGCTGCAGACAGCCAGTCGAACAGACGGAGATGTAGCCAGTCGAACAGACGGAGCTGCAGACAGCCAGTCGAACAGACGGAGCTGCAGACAGCCAGTCGAACAGACGGAGCTGCAGACAGCCAGTCGAACAGACGGAGCTGCAGACAGCCAGTCGAACAGACGGAGCTGCAGACAGCCAGTCGAACAGACGGAGCTGCAGACAGCCAGTCGAACAGACGGAGCTGCAGACAGCCAGTCGGACAGACGGAGATGTAGCCAGTCGGACAGACGGAGATGTAGCCAGTCGGACAGACGGAGCTGCAGACAGCCAGTCGGACAGACGGAGCTGCAGACAGCCAGTCGGACAGACGGAGCTGCAGACAGCCAGTCGGACAGACGGAGCTGCAGACAGCCAGTCGGACAGACGGAGCTGCAGACAGCCAGTCGGACAGACGGAGCTGCAGACAGCCAGTCGGACAGACGGAGCTGCAGACAGCCAGTCGGACAGACGGAGCTGCAGACAGCCAGTCGGACAGACGGAGCTGCAGACAGCCAGTCGGACAGACGGAGCTGCAGACAGCCAGTCGGACAGACGGAGCTGCAGACAGCCAGTCGGACAGACGGAGCTGCAGACAGCCAGTCGGACAGACGGAGCTGCAGACAGCCAGTCGGACAGACAGAGCTGCAGACAGCCAGTCGGACAGACAGAGCTGCAGACAGCCAGTCGGACAGACAGAGCTGCAGACAGCCAGTCGGACAGACAGAGCTGCAGACAGCCAGTCGGACAGACAGAGCTGCAGACAGCCAGTCGGACAGACAGAGCTGCAGACAGCCAGTCGGACAGACAGAGCTGCAGACAGCCAGTCGGACAGACAGAGCTGCAGACAGCCAGTCGGACAGACAGAGCTGCAGACAGCCAGTCGGACAGACAGAGATGTAGCCAGTCGGACAGACAGAGCTGCAGACAGCCAGGCGGACAGACAGAGATGTAGCCAGTCGGACAGACAGAGACTGGAGGATTATAAACTCTGTTGTTTTTACAGTGACATGTAACACATCTTTAACCTACTGAAATACCTCCAATATCACTTCATCTCATTATGGACATCAAGGTAAAAATGGTGAGGTTTGATTTTAGTGTGAAGTAAAGTATCTAGCTAAAGCAGTGTGTTACTTTACACTTTAATCTTTATTATTATTTAATCAAGACTCTGAATCAATCAACACGAATCAACCATGACTGAATCATGAATCGATCTGTGTGAATTGTACATGAATAAAATATTGATTCATATGAATGAATCGTGAATCGTAATTCATAAATCATGAATCGGTCTTATTACACATTCTACAGTAACATTACTTCTCCATGTTTTTTCCATCCAGAAAACTAATGCTTTTTTCATATACAAGGATGTTCAAAAGCCACTTTCCTTCAAAGAGTTTGGAATAATTTTTGAAGTAATTGTGTTTTTTTAAGGGTTGATTAATACGATCACCCTGTTTGTAGTAAGCATCAGTTTGACTGAATTATCATAACATAAAACTTTCAAACCATAACAAGGTCCTAATAAAGTCAGGAGGTGAAGACAATGTGTGAATTTGACACTAAAATCTCACCTGTGATTAATATAAACAGTAAGTAAATGAATGTGGGGTGTGTCCTAAATTAGCATATTCATATATGCAAAGATTGTGTTTTTAATAAGGCCTGTGTGTGTGTGCGTGTGTGCGTGTGCGTGCGTGCGTGCGTGCGTGCGTGCGTGCGTGCGTGCGTGTGTGTGTGTGCGTGTGCGTGTGCGCGTGCGCGTGTGTGTGCGCGTGTGTGTGTAGTGTCTCACTACAGGAGGATGCTGGAGGAGGAGGGCGGCTTGGACGTACTACGCACACTGACCTCTGACCCCAATACACACAGCGATGTACACTCATTTGCCACAGACATACTCCACCTGGTGGAGGGACAAAGTTCGACACACACCTCAACTTGAATTTGTATTTACACTCAGTGCAGCTCCCTGCTTCATCATGGTGCAGATCTTTATTCAGTCAGCTGATATAATGACATTGTATGTTATTGACTGAAACACACATTAAACTCGTATGTATTGTTTTTACATACATGTTCAGTTAATTACACTGTCTGCTTTATTTCTGTAAGAGACCGTTAAAAAGACAGATTTTAACTTTTATTTATTATTAAAAAAAATATACAATTATTTATAATATTCAAAAAATGAAGAAACTGAAAAAAAGGTTTATGGGGAAGAATTATTGATAATTTAAAAACATTAGCACACTGATACGGAATCCCGGATGACTCATTGGTTGTATAAAAACTAAATATTCCTCTGATTGGTCCTGTATAAACAACATATTCAACATATTCCTCTGATTGGTCCTGTATAAACAACATATTCAACATATTCCTCTGATTGGTCCTGTATAAACAACATATTCAACATATTCCTCTGATTGGTCCTGTATAAACAACATATTCCTCTGATTGGTCCTGTATAAACAACATATTCAACATATTCCTCTGATTGGTCCTGTATAAACAACATATTCCTCTGATTGGTCCTGTATAAACAACATATTCCTCTGATTGGTCCTGTATAAACAACATATTCCTCTGATTGGTCCTGTATAAACCACATATTCCTCTAATTGGTCCTGTATAAACAACATATTCCTCTGATTGGTCCTGTATAAACAACATATTCCTCTGATTGGTCCTGTATAAACAACATATTCCTCTGATTGGTCCTGTATAAACAACATATTCCTCTGATTGGTCCTGTATAAACAACATATTCCTCTGATTGGTCCTGTATAAACAACATATTCAACATATTCCTCTGATTGGTCCTGTATAAACAACATATTCCTCTGATTGGTCCTGTATAAACAACATATTCCTCTGATTGGTCCTGTATAAACAACATATTCCTCTGATTGGTCCTGTATAAACAACATATTCAACATATTCCTCTGATTGGTCCTGTATAAACAACATATTCCTCTGATTGGTCCTGTATAAACAACATATTCCTCTGATTGGTCCTGTATAAACCACATATTCCTCTAATTGGTCCTGTATAAACAACATATTCCTCTGATTGGTCCTGTATAAACAACATATTCCTCTGATTGGTCCTGTATAAACAACATATTCCTCTGATTGGTCCTGTATAAACAACATATTCCTCTGATTGGTCCTGTATAAACAACATATTCCTCTGATTGGTCCTGTATAAACAACATATTCCTCTGATTGGTCCTGTATAAACAACATATTCCTCTGATTGGTCCTGTATAAACAACATATTCCTCTGATTGGTCCTGTATAAACAACATATTCCTCTGATTGGTCCTGTATAAACAACATATTCCTCTGATTGGTCCTGTATAAACCACATATTCCTCTAATTGGTCCTGTATAAACAACATATTCCTCTGATTGGTCCTGTATAAACAACATATTCCTCTGATTGGTCCAATATATAAACAAATTATTCCTCTGATCTTTACATTTATATTTTGTAAAGTCTAACACATAAAGTCTTACATGTTTTAATTGTATGTGTTTAAAATCGAAATGAATCTGAATTCGATCAAAATAATTTGTTACGTTCTCACTTTAATAATTTACTTCCGGGAATATCGGGTCTCCTTGGAAACGCGTTGCCAGGGTAACGCACGCGCTTCGAAGCCGAGGTCAGGTTTGTCCAACTATCGGAAATAATTTATCTCCAAATTCTTCTGTTGTTTTAGAGAAAACTTTTCTTCTGACTCGCTGTTACACTAAAGCAGGTGTCAGTCACACTGACCTGAACAGTAAGTGTTATTATCACTGTGTAGAGCATTATAACACCTGTATTTGTAATGATACCGCTTTGTGACGCTCATATCTGTGTTTATAAAGCATCACACTCACTTAGCTTCTTATTCTATACTATTATTATTATTATTATTGTTGTTGTTGTTGTTGTTGTTGTTGTAATTATTATTATATTATATTAGTAACTCTCTACTGATTCTCTGTACAATGACTATAAAGTTCAGTCTAATCTGATGCTGATGCTTGTTATTGTTGTCATTGTTGTTGTTGTTGTTCTTCTTCTTCTTTCTCTTCCTCTTCTTCACCTTTTTCTTTGCCTTCTTCTTCTTCTTCTTCTTCTTCTTCTTCTTCTTCTTCTTCTTTTTCTTCTTCTTCTTCTTCTCCTTCTTCTTTTTCTTCTTCTTCTTCTTCTCCTTCATCTTCTTCCCCCAGTTATGGAGGCTGATCAGGACACGGCAAAGGATCGCCTGAGGCTCCAGTTCCAGATGCTGCAGGAACAGCAGGTGCAGCGTCTTCACAAGCGGCTGGAGAAAAAGAAACAGATCTCTTTTGAGACAGAAAAGGACGAGATGAGCTCGAACGGGCAGAACAGTCTGGGCCTGTCTGAGGATGAGCAAGACTCAGAATCCAGGTCCAGACAGCCGAAGAAGGATAACGATCAGCTCCAGGAGCAGGTCAGGGAGCTGCGTGATGAGAGTGGACGACTCCATAAACTCCTGAGTGAAAAGGAGTTTGAAATCAAGTACCTGAAGAAGAAGAGGGAGGAGGACAGGCTGGCTGTAGTGGGTGAGGATCTGAGAAAAACACACACTTTACATCACAAGGCTGGTCTTGTCCTTGTCCTTTACACACACATGGTTATGTCTCTCCCTTGTGGCTGGACGTGGTAGATGCATCTACTTGTAAAGGTCTCACACGTTCATTTGTAGTCAGGGCTGCTTGGGGCTGCGAGGCTTTCTTGTGTAGTTTTTAGAGAATTGCTGCAGGTGGAACAGGCATGTTGGGAATAGATCATTTATTTATGGGACAGCTGATCACCAAGATCTCCATCGACAAGCAAACAATTAGAAAATAAATCTATTAGAATAAAACACTGGCCATGGCACACAAAGGGAAAGTGAAGGTGCAGATGGTGTCTGTTATTTCTTTTGTAATAATTCACTGATATTTGTAAATGATTCCTCATTTGATTCACTGATATTTGTATATAACTCCTCAAATGAGTCACCGATATTTGCAAACAAATCCTCCTGTGATTTACTGATATTTGTAAACAACTCTTCAGGTAATTCACTGATATTTGTGAATAAATCCTCATGTGATTCGCTGATATTTGTAAAAGACTCCACAGATGATTCACTGATATTCACTTACATTATGTATGCATTATGTACCTCGTACCTGCACTTTCCGTAGCGACTGAAAGTACAAAGACGTCCCTTTGAGGGTCCGATCTCCAGGGATGTGTTTGTATCTGGATGTGTAACCTTTAGTTTCTTTAGTCTGAGAATGTACAGGGAAACACTGACGTTAGTGTTAACTTTAATCTTCAAGAACGGTGGCCTTTGTCCTGTTTAGTGTGATTGATGTGATTCTCCTGTCTGAAGGCACAGCAGGACTGGCAGGAGATGCAGCAGCAACCAAGATCGTGGAGCTTTCAAAGAAGAATCGTGAACTCTCAGCGGAAATGGAGAGAGAGAAAGTCAAGAGCAAACAGCTAACCAACAGAGTGAGAGAGCTCGAGAGAGAGGTAAACACCCCCCTGAGGAGAGGAGAGATGGGGAATATATCAGTTTGTACACATACTGTGGTAAAGTCATTTCATATATATTCATATTTCAACTGTGTGTGTGTGTGTGTGTGTGTGTAGCTGCAAGAGAAAGCAGTATTCAGTAACGAAGTGAAAGGAAACCACAAAGTGGATCTGAAGAGCTCACAGCAAGAGGTAGGTAAACAAGTCTTCATCCAGTCTGTTCAGTTTGTTATGATGAGCAGTTCACTTAGATTTGTAAATGATTCTTTAAGTGGTTCTTATACATTAGTAAATGATTCCTCTGACAATTCCCTTACATTTGTATATGACTCCTTGAGCAAATCACCAGTAAATAAGTTTTTTGTTGCAGTTGCATTTGTGAGTACCCACTTACAGAGTAGTGTGTGTGTATGTGTGTGTGTGTGCGTGTGTGTGTGCGTGCGTGTATGTGTGTCTGTGTGTGTGTGTGCGTGTGTTGTGTGTGTGTGTTGTGTGTGTGTGTCTGTGCATGCATGTGCATGTGTGTGTGTGTGTTGTGTGTATGTGCATGTGTGTGTGTGTGCGTGTGTTGTGTGTGTGTGTGTGTGTGTGTGTGTGTGTCTGTGTGTGTGCGTGTGTGTGCATGTGTTGTGTGTGCGTGTGTGTGTGTGTGCGCGCGTGTATGTGTGTCTGTGTGTGTGTGCGTGTGTGTGCGTGTGTTGTGTGTGTGTGTGTGTTGTGTGTGTGTGTCTGTGTGTGTGCGTGCATGTGTGTGTTGTGTGTGTGTTGTGTGTATGTGCATGTGTGTGTGTTGTGTGTATGTGCATGTGTGTGTGTTGCGTGTGTGTGTGTGTCTGTGTGTGTGTGCGTGCATATGTGTGTGTTGTGTGTGTGTGTGTGTGTTTATGTGTATGTGCATGTGTGTGTGTGTGTGTTTATGTGTATGTGCATGTGTGTGAGTGTGTGTATGTGTGTGTGTTTATGTGTATGTGTGTGTGTGTTTGTGTATGTGCATGTGTCTGTGTGTGTGTTGTGTGTGTGTGTGTTTGTGTATGTGCATGTGTCTGTGTGTGTGTTGTGTGTGTGTGTCTGTGTGTGTGTTGTGTGTGTGTGTGTTTATGTGTATGTGTGT
>NC_083466.1:30608544-30646044 GCF_030014155.1 Tachysurus vachellii
TAGACACGCTGCCCAGCAGGAGGAGCTGGAGGTCCTGAGGTCATCTCTGGAGCAAGTTTTGCAGGCTAAAGAGGAGGACCTGCAGCTCTACAGCACCATGATCAGTCAGGTCAAGCAAGTCTTCATTCAGGCTCTCCGGCAACACAAACAGAGTTTAAAACCGGAAACGTAGCGTAACAGTCTTCCCTTCCATCAGATGTGGACTCCTGCAGACGCAGAGCATTGCAGCTCCGAAGCCTAGCGATCTGGATGGCTAAAGTTTTATCAGTTAGGCTGATACCAGACTTTAGCCTAGAGACTCTATTGTAGCCCAAAATCTTTGCACGGTAAACATCAGCCAACTAGATCAAGTACTGTACCATGAGCCTCATGGTAAATAAATAAACTGTTGTAGAAAGGACATTATTTACATTGACACTATTTACTGTAGAGTGTCACCTAAATGAGGATGAGGTTCACTTCTGAGTCTGGTTCCTCTCAAGGGTTCTTCCTCATATCATCTCAGGGAGGTTTTCCTCACCGCCGTCACCTCCTCGCTCATTAGGGATAGGGATAGATGTATAGTATCTTAACTTTTAAATTAATATTTTTGAATTAATTTTAAACTTTAATTGTATATATTCATTTATTTCTTTATTTTTATTCTTATTTTATTAATTTCTCTCTTCTGTTTCTATACTTCTGTAAAGCTGCTTTGGGACAATAAGAATTGTTAAAAGAGCTATATGAATTCGAGTGGTCTAGGAGAAGTCTCCTGGCTCCAAATCACCCAAATCCAAGCCTACAAAAAGCCAGACCCTCGTCACAATGGCCTGATCTCCAACCTACCCTCCAAGATCTAAAGCTTAGTCCCAAGACCTGAGATTTTAGCCTGTGTTTAGCCTGAATTTAGCATGCACTTCCAAGCACAACAATGTAACCTTCAAACATTAGATTTTAATCTTTAAGCTTAAGATATTAGTAGCTGGGCTTCAGATTTTGGCCTAATTACTGTATTTTAGGCTTCCGATCATGGCCTCCTCTGTTCCTAACCTAGACACTAGGCTAGTAGTCATCCATCTGTTTGTGTATTGAAGCTGAAGGGATTAATAGATTTGAGTTAATCTTAATGAGACTGTGCTAATCCAGACAAAATAATCGTTCAGATACGGACAAGGTAAAGACGAGACGTCAATATGGCTGCCATCCTGAGCCGATAAGAGCCGAAAAAAGAGCTTCGTTTTCATTTATGTCACTGTCAGTTAAACTAAAAATATTCTTGTCTTTTTTCCTGCTAACTGAAATAAAATATAAATAATTATTTTAAAGTGTATTTGTGCTGAATGAATGAATAAATCAGTAGATTCCATTTGATGGAATTAAAATAGAAAACTTCCCCATATATAAATCAAGGTAAAATAATCTTGAATGATATAGAATTATTTTTACACTTTACAGGCCCTGTCCTTTCTGACGCACGTTACACATCATCAGCATTTGGCTCCAGCGTTCTGTAAATCAGAACGACAAACAAAACTCTATAAAAAATGTAAGAAAACATCCTGGCTTTCACGTCCAGCGGCGCCGCTGCGGTCCCTGAGCTTGTTTTCTCCAGCTCACGCTGTCCTTGTGAAGCAGTGTAGAATGTGTTGTACACTCCTCACACTCCTGGGACTGGTACGGACCTACAGAATCTCCACCTTCTCTAACACTTTTCTGCTCCAGCCGTTTTCCTCCCCACAGAGCTACCACGCCTAATTTAAGTTCATTTTTTCTTCTTCCTGGAAACCAGAGAGACTTCAGCTTTAAAACATCCAAAAAGAACGGGCCTCTTATTCAGCTACGCTCCAAAGAAAGCTGCCTGTATGTGAAAGTGTGTGTGTGTGTGTGTGTGAATAGTGTGGTGCTGAGTGACGTTTTTTTGGCCTGGAGCTGATCCATGTGCCTTCACCTGGGAGCTTCATTCCCCACCGTAAGCAATCAGCTGTCGCTTCTAATTAGCAGCCATCCCTCCATCGTTAGCATGATTACACTCGACCGCATGGTAACATGTCATTAACAACAGCGCTTCATCTTTAATTAGTTACAAAAGGAAAGAAAGAAAAAAACCTGTACTGAAGAATATTTGTCTTTGGCTCACATCTTAATGTCATTTACTGATGTGAAGAAATCCTGCTTCATCAATTCAACATGGTTTCCCTCCACAATTCAACATGGTTTCCCTCCACAATTCAACATGGTTTCCCTCCACAATTCAACATGGTTTCCCTCCACAATTCAACATGGTTTCCCTCCACAATTCAACATGGTTTCCCTCCACAATTCAACATGGTTTCCCTCCACAATTCAACATGGTTTCCCTCCACAGCCAGATTAATAATAATCACAGCTTGTTACTGAGAAGCAGCAAAGAAATATAAACTACTCTGTGTTACAGTAACAGCTCTACCTCTGACACTGGAGACTCCATCCAACATCTCAGTCAGAAACACTCTGTCAGTCAAACACTCCATCAGTCAAACACTCCATCAGTCAAACACTCCATCTGTCAAACACTCCATCAGTCAAACACTCCATCAGTCAAACACTCCGTCAGTCATAAACACTCCATCAGTCAGAAACACTCCATCAGTCAAACCCTCCATCAGTCAGAAACACTCCATCAGTCAAACACTCCATCTGTCAAACACTCCATCAGTCAGAAACACTCCATCAGTCAGAAACACACCATCAGTCAAACACTCCATCAGTCAAACACTCCATCAGTCAGAAACACACCATCAGTCAAACACTCCATCAGTCAAACACACCATCAGTCAAACACTCCATCAGTCAAACACTCCATCAGTCAAACACTCCATCAGTCAGAAACACACCATCAGTCAGAAACACACCATCAGTCAAACACTCCATCAGTCAGAAACACACCATCAGTCAGAAACACACCATCAGTCAGAAACACTCCATCACTCAAACACTCCATCAGTCAGAAACACTCCATCACTCAAACACTCCATCACTCAAACACTCCATCAGTCAGAAACACTCCATCACTCAAACACTCCATCAGTCAGAAACCCTCCATCAGTCAGAAACACTAAATCAGTCAGAAACACACCATCAGTCAAACACTCCATCAGTCAGAAACATACCATCAGTCAAACACTCCATCAGTCAAACACTCCATCAGTCAAACACACCATCAGTCAGAAACACACCATCAGTCAGAAACACACCATCAGTCAAACACTCCATCAGTCAAACACTCCATCAGTCAGAAACACACCATCAGTCAGAAACACACCATCAGTCAGAAACACTCCATCACTCAAACACTCCATCAGTCAGAAACACTCCATCACTCAAACACTCCATCAGTCAGAAACACTCCATCAGTCAGAAACACTCCATCAGTCAGAAACACACCATCAGTCAGAAACACTCCATCACTCAAACACTCCATCAGTCAGAAACACTCCATCACTCAAACACACCATCAGTCAGAAACACTCCATTACTCAAACACTCCATCAGTCAGAAACACACCATCAGTCAAACACTCCTTTAAGGCTTTTATGATGACATGGCTAGACTGCAGCATTATGATGACATGGCTAGACTGCAGCATTAGGATGACATGGCTAGACTGCAGCATTATGATGACATGGCTAGACTGCAGCATTAGGATGACATGGCTAGACTACAGCATTATGATGACATGGCTAGACTGCAGCATTAGGATGACATGGCTAGACTGCAGCATTATGATGACATGGCTAGACTGCAGCATTATGATGACATGGCTAGACTGCAGCATTAGGATGACATGGCTAGACTGCAGCATTATGATGACATGGCTAGACTGCAGCATTATGATGACATGGCTAGACTACAGCATTATGATGACATGGCTAGACTGCAGCATTATGATGACATGGCTAGACTGCAGCATTAGGATGACATGGCTAGACTGCAGCATTATGATGACATGGCTAGACTACAGCATTATGATGACATGGCTAGACTACAGCATTATGATGACATGGCTAGACTGCAGCATTATGATGACATGGCTAGACTGCAGCATTATGATGACATGGCTAGACTACAGCATTATGATGACATGGCTAGACTGCAGCATTAGGATGACATGGCTAGACTACAGCATTATGATGACATGGCTAGACTGCAGCATTAGGATGACATGGCTAGACTGCAGCATTATGATGACATGGCTAGACTGCAGCTCCTGAGTAAAGGACATAGCGCATGCTAATGTGAGCACATGGAAAATGAATCTCTGGTCTGAGGAGAAAAACTGAACATTTTGGTCTGGTCCAAGCCCCACATATGGAGACAAATAAACACTGTTCATCAGCATGTCATTTATAACTAACACCATAATCACTTTCTTTTCAACCTGTTCGTTATCGGTGGAGCGTGCGTCGTACACATCCCAGTGAATGAGCTGTTGCTATAGAAACGATAAAGTATTAGAGCAGGTGCATTAACATAAACCTGTGACTTGCTGCTTTATTTCCTGTTCTTCTTGCTTCTGTTTCCTGTCTTCCTTTCTGCCTTCACATCTGGGAATAAGTGAGTGATTAGTGAAACTCATCGGTGTGATCATAAATAATAGTGGTACACATAAACACACACACACACACACACACACACACACACACACACACACAAACAGATCAGTGATTATTTAATAAATCATGAATATTGATGTGTGTGGTGTTTATAAGCAGCGAGCCGAGCGTGTGCTTGTGTCAACACCACGTTACGCAAATACCTACACCGATTTGTCACTCTGGCTTTCAATGGACCCTTTATCCGTCCCTTTCCTCTGTGGTATTCCCTCGCTCCGGATCACCGGAACTCGGGTAAATAAGAAAGCCGCTGCGCAAGCGGCCATGCTGTAAAAAAATTAGCCTGGATAAAAAAATCTCAATGCACACATTCAGGCTCCGCTCTCATTTGCATGCAATGGAAATAAAACACACATCTATATATACTGTATATATATGTGTGTGTGTGTGTGTGTGTGTGTGTGTGTGTGTTTTGGTGTTTTGGTGTTCATATCAGATTGAGATATATTTACATAATTATTTACTCTTTAAACAACTAATTTAATTTATAGTTACAATAGCTAAGTGTCTCCTGCTCGGTCCTCACCGCACTGCACACACTAGTAAAGGAGTGTAAGGCAGTCAGACAGACAGACAGACAGACAGACAGGCTGATAGAGTGATAGACAGACAGGCTGATAGAGTGATAGACAGACAGACTGATAGACTGATAGACAGACAGGCTGATAGACTGATAGACAGACAGGCTGATAGAGTGATAGACAGACAGACTGATAGACTGATAGACAGACAGGCTGATAGAGTGATAGACAGACAGGCTGATAGAGTGATAGACAGACAGGCTGATAGAGTGATAGACAGACAGACTGATAGACTGATAGACAGACAGGCTGATAGAGTGATAGACAGACAGGCTGATAGAGTGATAGACAGACAGACTGATAGACTGATAGACAGACAGGCTGATAGACTGAAAGACCGACAGACTGATAGAGTGATAGACAGACTAATAGACAGAGTAATAGATAGACAGACTGATAGACAGAGTGATAGACAGACAAACCGATAGGCAGACAGACTGATAGACTGATAGACAGGCTGATAGACAGATAGACAGACAGACATAGAGTGATAGACAGATAGCCTGATAGACAGACAGACTGATAGACTGATACACAGACAGGCTGATAGACTGATAGACAGACAGACTGATAGACTGATAGACAGACAGACTGATAGACAGACAGACATAGAGTGATAGACAGATAGACTGACATACAGTACAGACAGACTGATAGACTGATAGACAGACAGATAGACAGACAGACAGACTGATATACAGACAGACTGATAGACTGATAGACAGACAGATAGACAGACAGACAGACTGATATACAGACAGACTGATAGACTGATAGACAGACAGACAGATAGACAGATAGACAGACAGACTGATATACAGACAGACTGATAGACAGACAGAGTGATAGACAGATCGACTGATATACAGTACACTCAGACTGATAGACTGATATACAGTACAGACAGACAGACAGACTGATAGACTGATAGACAGACAGACATAGAGTGATAGACATATCGATTGATATACAGTACAGACAGACTGATAGACTGATATACAGTACAGACAGACAGACAGACTGATAGACTGATAGACAGACAGACAGACTCAGTGAAAGCTGCTGATTGGTCTGCTGTAAGAAATTTTGACATGATTAATAGTTCTGTGTTGGATTTACAGTTAGTGTGTCAGAAACAGTAAACATACATGACCTTTAACTTTGTTCCACATCACACACTCATCTCAATTACACACACACACACACACACACACACACACACACACACACACACAGATTATACACCCTATAAACACAGCAGTATCAAATAACTATAATTATGTTAGTGTGCGTGTGTGTGTGTTATTAACTTATTTCCACACCAGAATTTAGTTTAATTCCATTTATAGGTCACCATTTGTATTACACAGTGACTCACACACTTTCTTCCAAGTGTCAATGTAAATAATGTAAATATAAATAACGTAAATCATGTAAATGTAAATAATGTCCTTTCTACAACAGTTTGTAGTTGAGTGAACTAACAGGTCAGCACAAACTCTGAGTTCACCACAAACCCAACACTAATTTCTTCCTGTCAAAGTCAAGCCAGGGGTAGAACATCAGGATTGATGAAGTAGCTCCGTAAGAGACGAGCAGACTAGGAACTCACAACACACATACACACATATTTGATATGTGTGTGTATCTGAGATGTGTCAAACTGCATGTGTGTATGTGCATGTATGTGCACATCTGAGATGTATGTGTGTGTTTGTGTGTTTGTGTGTGTCTGTGTATGTGTGTGAATCTGAGATGTGTGTCTGTGTATGTATCTGAGATGTGTGTGTCTGTGCAACATCAAGACACACTACAGAGCAGAGGAGGGGCAGCTGGTACACTGGTGTCTCTGAACACTGACACCACACAGGAGATGATGCTGGAGTTTAGGAAGACCAGCATGCACCACTCACACTCACCACAGCTCCTCCATGGCTCTGCCAGCATGAACATGTCAGATGTTTAAGGCCCTAGCATAACCGGATAGCATAGCACAACTAGCTAGCATAGTGTAACCAGTGTTTATTCCATGGTGTTTGTTTCCTGAAATGTTTCTTCCGTTCAGTTTATTGTTCAATGAACCTTGCAGTTTAGAAAGTTCTAGATCAGTGTTCTCTGTGATGGTGAGAACACGTCTTGTTAGTGAGTGAATACGTCGAGATTTTATAAAGTAAAAAGAAAAAGAAAAATCCCTGAGTCAGATGCCTGGAAAGATTATACATGACAATACAATCAATCTGAGTCTGAACATGTCACCTGACACTTCACTCCTCTTTCCGCTCCCTCCATCTCCCAGCCCCTCCTCCACCCTGCCGTAAAACTCCCACAATCCCCTGCGGCGCAGGCTGTAAACGACACCAGGCTGTTAATTAATTAATGGCCATTCGGCAGAAAGCTGGCCGTGGCACTCGAGGCTTTCGTCTGCGAGGAAGAACAGAGAGACGAGGAAGCTGGAGGACAGGACTAGTGACAGGAGGAGAGGAAAAGAAAATAAAGTAGAGGAGGAAGGGTGGCATTTTCACCCTGTTGGACTATCAATCAACCTGCTGCTGCTGCAGAGGGAGAGAGAGGTGGAGAGAGTGGAGAGAGAGACAGAGCGAGAGGGAGAGAGAGGGAGAGAATGGCGATGGACTGGCCTACACATTCTCCCCCAGCACTGGTCCCGGCTGCGGTGAGTGCCGGAGCAGTTCTGGTTTCTCATTATGTCTTCAACGTTGCTGCCCAAGTCCCTGATCCAGCGGTAAGACTCTTTTACCTCTAATCATCTCTACCTCCTTCCTTTCCTCCTCTTCCTCTTTCTCTATGACAAAAGCACAATTCACACGACCGACAGCTGCAACCGGCCATAAAACCCCGCCGCAACCATTAGAAGCAGAATAAAAGTCCAGATAAAGACATCATGTGGCACACGGGGTGTTGGTGCATCAGTTCTGTGGCAGATGACCTGAGGGTTCTCAATACCAGAAAAAATGACCTGCAAATATTCAGAGCATCACTAACGGCTTTACAGTGCTCTAAAAGTCTCACAGGCTTGTTAGAAGGTTCTAGAATATCATTGGATGTTCAGAAGTTCTCCATATTCTAGAACAGTGAAGTCAAACAGTTAGCAGGGTCATGCCATGTGTTCCACATGTTCTAGAACAGGGGTCTTTTATCTACTCAGTTTAGCGCAGTTCTATCTGAGACCCTGAAGCCTGGATTTCAGTACCATCACCAAGAGAACACTGTATACTGAAGATTTAAATCTATTTTGGAACTTTCTTCAATATAAGTGGTTCTGGAATGATTCTTAAACATTTATTTGAATAAAGTTCAGAATTTAGATGTTCTAGATTAGTGTTTCTCTCCATCCATTCCTCAGGGCTCTACATACCTTCCACATGTTCCAGACAAGGATCTATACTGCTACCAAGAGAACCCTACATGCTAGAGATTTAGTATGTATCAGATGAGTTTGAAGATCTTTATAGTGTTCTTCAGTATTTCTAGTTCTCAGTGTTGAGCTTGTGAGAGCGCTAGAACAGGCTTTTGTTATGTGATGCTTCAGATTTTTTGGTGAAGGTTTTTCAGAGTTCTGTGGAGATATTAGCATGTTAAAGAAAAGTGCATCATGGCCTAGAATGTTTGAGAAAGTTCTCCATGGTTCTGGATGTCTGATATCTGTAACTGGAGGAGAGGATGGAACCTTCTGCTCTCTGCTGTAGTAACTGTTCTTTTACAAAAACAAGTAGAAATCTTTAGAACTCTGCAGCAGGTCATTTCCACCCAATACATACTGCAGGGTGCACAGGTGTGTTACGTGTTCCACAGACCGCAACAACAATACACACCAATACACAAACACACACACACACACACACACACACACACATACACACACACACAGATAAATGACATGATGCTGTAACCCCAGTCATGTGCTATAACATTAAAACTGTGCAATTTTAGACAATTGCGTTTGTTTTACACAACTGGTGTGTGTGTGTGTGTGTGTGTATGTGTGTGTGTGTGTGTGTACACAAATGTAAATGTGATTTATGATAAGACAAAAAACAAATAAGATAAATAAATAAATATATAAATAAACCCTAGCTCTGTTTAAAGCCTCTTGTTAGCATAAAAGTTGAAATGATCAGTATGTATTATCACATGTTTTATTGCTAATTTGCTAATAACTAATGAGTCATCATAGCAACAGAGCAGCTGAATGTTAAAGGGCAGAAATCAGGAGAGACTCAGTGCTGACCGAAGATTCGCTTTCATGCTAAACTGATTAGCATCAACTCAGTGATGAAAATAAACACATGAGATCGATAGCAGAGAGAGAGAGAGAGAGAGAGAGAGAGAGAGAGAGAGAGAGAGAGAGAGAGAGAGAGAGAGAGACAAAGAGAGAGACAGAGAGAGACAGAGAGAGAGAGAGAGAGAGAGAAAGAGAGAGAGAGAGAGACAAAGAGAGAGACAGAGAGAGACAGAGAGAGAGAGAGAGAGAGAGAGAGAGACAAAGAGAGAGACAGAGAGAGACAGAGAGAGAGAGAGAGAGAGAGAGAGAGAGACAAAGAGAGAGACAGAGAGAGACAGAGAGAGAGAGAGAGAGAGAGAGAGAGAGAGAGAGAGAGAGAGAGAGAGAGAAATCCCCTCAGGGACTCATGTTAAAACCTCACACAAGAAAATAAGACAATGTTCAAAACATTATTGATTTGCATCTCTGACACTTTCACAGAGAAAAACAATCAAACCCAATAAAGAACAGAGAGAAAAACAGAACTTTTCACCTTTCAGAGACTTCTTCATGCTAACAGTGTAAATAATGCAAGACGTATAAAAGTGTAGAAACATATCGATCCATAAACAGGAGTGTAAACACTTCATACAAATTCTACACAATGAACACAATAAACTGCCGGGATGTTAGACTTTATTAACTGAATACATTTACCATACAGACCATAAAAAAAGGTTCTTAATTCTTAAATTAAAGTTCTTTTATTACTGACACAAAACTAAAACAAAATACTTTATATTTCATTATTAAAATGTGAATAATTACAACAAAACAAATCTAAATAGACATTATAAATAGTGCTAAAAGAATTTAGCATTGAGAACTAAAACTAAAATAATAATAATAATAATAATAATAATAATAATAATTTATATTTAAAATAGAAAACAATTAAATATTATTAATAGATAACAAATATGATTAGAATTTACATTTAAATTTTAAGTGATCAAAAATAATAAATGAATATTATTGCTATTTATTAACTTTATTATTTATTACACATAAAACCAGTAAATAAATTAAAAATCTTTTACAGACTTTTTATTTATGCAGTGGTTTTCATTCACTGCCTAACTGATCTTATTCATTTTATTCTGTAAATTCCTCATTAGCTAATGAAGTGAACATGCTAACCTGAAAATGAACCTCATCAGTAGCATATTAGCAGTAAATATTAAGACATGAGTGAATGAGTGTGTGTGTGTGTGTGCCCTGCGATGGGTTGGCACTCCGTCCAGGGTGTATCCTGCCTTGATGCCCGATGACGCCTGAGATAGGCACAGGCTCCCCGTGACCCGAGGTAGTTCGGATAAGCAGTAGAAGATGAGTGAGTGAGTGAGTGTTAAGACATGTAAATGATTTACAGCACTTTAAATAGAGAAATTAACTTGACGATGATTAGAAGTTAGCGCTGAGTCAGCGTTAGCAACTTTTATTAGCGCCAAAGCCGTGTAAAGACAGTTTAAATCGGAGGAAGAATTCAGCACTGCTGAGTGAGATCTGATTTTCTGTCTGTAAACCCGACCATGTTGTCAACGTCAGCTCTCTGGAGTCTAGGCTAATCTGATTCTCATGCTCTATTAGTGTGTGTTGTGAAAAACCTTCTGGTCAACAAACTTTATCTGTTCTTAATTCATGCTAACTTACATGAGGTACTTAAAAGTGACAGGAAGTGAATGTTTAAGCCAGGTTAACTGTGCAGACAGACTCTACTGACTGCTTCTGCCTGAAGACAAACCTTACTCTGTCCTTCTCTAGAGCTTCAAAGAACAAAAAATAATGAAGAACCACATGAGTGAGTGCTGAAGTCAGCAGGATTCAGTAATCAGAGCCTGACCTACTCATACAAACCTCCACTAGATGTTCTTCATTCAACTACCTGCTGACTTTGGCAGGTGTGGCTCCACTGCCTCCACTGCCTTTACTACCCTGCTACCTCCTTTTTGTTCAGTACCTCTACTACCCCAACTGCCTTCACTCCCTTTATTACCTATACAATATTCACTAGTTCTACTGTCTCCACTTTCTCTACTACCTCTAATACCTTCACCACCTTTATTGCCCCCACTTCCTCTACTACCTCCATTTCTTCCACTACCTTCACTATCTTGACTATCTTCACTACATTCCCTGCCAAATCTCTTTGACCCTGTGTATCAAATTCAAATTTTATTGATGGTCAGAGAAGGCAGCTGGTCTCAGTGGAGCCATCTTGGATTTGGATTTGGAGTTAGTACCCATGGGGGCACGGTGGCTTAGTGGTTAGCACGTTCGCCTCACACCTCCAGGGTTGGGGGTTTTATTCCCGCCTCCGCCTTGTGTGTGTGGAGTTTGCATGTTCTCCCCGTGCCTCGGGGGTTTCCTCCGGGTACTCCGGTTCCTCCCCCGGTCCAAAGACATGCATGGTAGGTTGATTGGCATCTCTGGAAAATTGTCCGTAGTGTGTGATTGCGTGAGTGAATGAGAGTTTGTGTGTGCCCTGCGATGGGTTGGCACTCCGTCCAGGGTGTATCCTGCCTTGATGCCCGATGACGCCTGAGATACCCGAGGTAGTTTGGATAAGCGGTAGAAAATGAGTGAGTGAGTGAGTGAGTGAGTTAGTACCCGTCATATCATTCTTGCCTCAGCATATTTGACTCCTGCCTCTCATTTTTAGATGATCTTTGGTCTCTTGCCCTTTGGTCTGGGAATGTTGTGGTTATTTGTTTTTGACCCTGGGCTGTTTAAATAAATCTCCTGCACGTGGATCCTCACATCTCCTGTGAGATTTCACCTGACATTTAAACACATAGAGCTGAGAGAGAACACAGAGTAAAAACTAATAGAACATTGGCTCATGAGTCCCGTCGTGATGAAACAGTGGGAACAAAGATCTCGCTAAGTCACTCTGAGGAGTGTTTGATGCCGGTGCTGAGAAATGTCATGTTTT
The DNA here is from genome assembly GCF_030014155.1 of Tachysurus vachellii. NCBI lineage: Eukaryota > Metazoa > Chordata > Actinopteri > Siluriformes > Bagridae > Tachysurus > Tachysurus vachellii. The sequence goes on from NC_083466.1 coordinate 30,620,974, forward strand.
TAGATTAACCTTCTCAGGCTTTTCAAAACACATTTCATGTTAACCAGATTAATGGCTTAATCAGATTACGGAAAACTGAACAAATGTCTTTTATCTTCATCAATTTTGAAATCATGGTGTATTTATTTTCGAGGCTCAGTCCTTTTCTGTTCTTATTGTCTCAGTGTAATGACCATACAGCTCCTGTCTCACTGACTGGTGACTTAGTAACTGTCTCACTGACTGGTGACTTAGTAACTGTCTCACTGACTGGTGACTTAGTAGCTGTCTCACTGACTGGTGACTTAGTAGCTGTCTCACTGACTGGTGACTTAGTAACTGTCTCACTGACTGGTGACATCGTAGTTCTCTCACTGCCCTCTTGTTGGTGGATGTCACTTCACTTAAATAAAGACAACTGTACAAAGAGAAAATTTGAAGTACCTCTCTCTCTGTCTCTCTCTCTCTCGCTCTCTCTGTGTCTTTCAGCTCTTGCCCACAGACCCTCCACCGAAGCCGGACCCCATCACCTCGGAGACGGTCGTGTTTTGGGGACTTCGTCTCTGGCAGGTTGTGGGGATTTTCTCCATGTTTATCCTTGTCATCAGTAAGTGTATTTACATAAGTAAGATAAACAGAAATCATATTTGTTATTGTTTCATTACAGTATTTTTATTATAAGAACATTTTTACCCTGATGTTGCTGAATGAGGTCTCTGGCTCAGTAAGGGGTGGAGCTTATGATCATTTTCATAAGAATGCATATGGAGGTCTCTGCTGGTCCGGCTGCAGGTCCTGCTCTCTCACTGCCGTGACCGGGTTCCATTCCAACCCAGTTAATCACTAAGGTGTTAACTTTCAGTGTCTGCCCCAAGCCCGGGTAAATAAATAAATAATTAAATATAAATGTAGACCTTATAATCATTTACATTATTTGCAATGTTTATGTTCTAATATTCCCAAGCTTAGCTAATGTTAGCGTTAACCCTTTAGATGTTTTTAAGTAAATGTTTAAAAGTTATTTATTTAGTACAATTTAACACATAATGGTTGACCAAAATGTGGAACAAAGAAATTATAAAGCGCAAATATGAAAAAATAAATTATTAATATGATGTAAAATACACACAATACACACACACACACACACACACACACACACACACACAAACATTTGATAATGTTTATCTAACTATACTGTGCTCTAATAGTTTTAATAATTAAAAAACAATTGTGCTGATTACCACTATAGAGGAGGCGGGGATAGCGACAATCAAGTGTGTTGGTAATATTTAACTTAAATTTGACTCCGCCCACTTTCTCAAGGAACATCAGAGGCATTTTTGTCAGATTGTCTGTTTATAAAAACAACCATGAGAACAAGTTAAATATCACTTTTGGCTAGGTTGATGTTTACATTTACAGACCAGAGCAAAAGAGGGGTTGTTGAAATGTAACCATGGAAACGATGGTATAGTGATCTAATGGTTTAACTGTAAAGAATAATGATTGGACTGACTGTAGTTGGACTGAGTATTGATCATTGTTGAGAATGTTCCGGAGTCCTCTGGCCAGTTCAGAACCTGTTGTTTTTTAGGTGTAATGACGTCCACTGATGTTCCTCTGATGCATCTTTTGATCTTTAGCCCAGATGAGACAGACTCATCGACATAGTTACCGCATCGATCCTATGTGGCCTGATTAGATGGTGCTGCTGGCAGCACGAGCTGTGGTTCATCTGATCTCAGTGTAAGTGTAGGGTTCATAGTGAAGCTGTTTCATCTCTCAGCGTGAGACTGAGACACGTCTCCACTCGTACGTCACGCTCCTCCACACATGTCCTGCTGAGACACTTTCACCATCCCATTCCACCAATCTGTTTCTCCACTTTTCAATCTCCAAGGCCACATTAGATCCTGTTACTGTCTAACACCAGACATCAAGTCAATAAGCTTTTATTGTCAGTTCAAATGAGACAATGTTTCTCCAGGACCATGGAGCTACATAGAACAAACACAGAGCTACATAGAACAAACACAGGGCTACATAGAGCAAACACAGAGCTACACAGAACAAACACAGAGCTACATAGAGCAAACACAGAGCTACACAGAACAAACACAGAGCTACACAGAACAAACACAGAGCTACATAGAGCAAACACAGAGCTACATAAAACAAACACAGAGCTACATAGAGCAAACACAGAGCTACACAGAACAAACACAGAGCTACACAGAACAAACACAGAGCTACATAGAGCAAACACAGAGCTACATAGAACAAACACAGAGCTACATAGAACAAACACAGAGCTACACAGAACAACACAGAGCTACATAGAACAAACAAAAAGCTACATAGAACAAACACAGAGCTACACAGAACAAACACAGAGCTACATAGAACAAACACAAAGCTACATAGAACAAACACAGAGCTACACAGAACAACACAGAGCTACATAGAACAAACACAAAGCTACATAGAACAAACACAGGGCTACATAGAGCAAACACAGAGCTACACAGAACAAACACAGAGCTACATAGAGCAAACACAGAGCTACACAGAACAAACACAGAGCTACACAGAACAAACACAGAGCTACATAGAGCAAACACAGAGCTACATAAAACAAACACAGAGCTACATAGAGCAAACACAGAGCTACACAGAACAAACACAGAGCTACACAGAACAAACACAGAGCTACATAGAGCAAACACAGAGCTACATAGAACAAACACAGAGCTACATAGAACAAACACAGAGCTACACAGAACAACACAGAGCTACATAGAACAAACAAAAAGCTACATAGAACAAACACAGAGCTACACAGAACAAACACAGAGCTACATAGAACAAACACAAAGCTACATAGAACAAACACAGAGCTACACAGAACAACACAGAGCTACATAGAACAAACACAAAGCTACATAGAACAAACACAGAGCTACACAGAACAACACAGAGCTACATAGAACAAACACAAAGCTACATAGAACAAACACAGAGCTACATAGAACAAGCACAGAGATATATAGAATAATACATAAAACAAACACAGTGCTACATAGAACAAGCACAGATCTACATAGAGCAAGCACAAAGCTACATAGAACAAACACAGAGCTACATAGAACAAACACAGAGCTACATAGAACAAACACAGAGCTACAGTACATAGAACAAACACAGAGCTACATAGAACAAACACAGAGCTACACAGAACAAGCACAGAGCTACATAGAATAATATATAGAACAAACACAGAGCTACATACAGTAGAACAAACACAGAGCTACATAGAACAAGCACAGAGCTACATAGAGCAAACACAGAGCTACATAGAGCAAACACAGAGCTACATAGAACACAGAGCTACATAGAACAAACACAGAGCTACATAGAACAAACAGAGCTACATAGAACAATCACAGAGCTACATAGAACAAACAGAGCTACATAGAACAAACACAGAGCTACACAGAACAAACACAGAGCTACATAGAGCAAACAGCTACACAGAACAACACAGAGCTACATAGAGCAAACACAGAGCTACACAGAACAACACAGAGCTACATAGAACAAACAAAAAGCTACATAGAACAAACACAGAGCTACACAGAACAACACAGAGCTACATAGAACAAACACAAAGCTACATAGAACAAACACAGAGCTACACAGAACAACACAGAGCTACATAGAACAAACACAAAGCTACATAGAACAAACACAGAGCTACATAGAACAAGCACAGAGATATATAGAATAATACATAAAACAAACACAGTGCTACATAGAACAAGCACAGATCTACATAGAGCAAGCACAAAGCTACATAGAACAAACACAGAGCTACATAGAACAAACACAGAGCTACAGTACATAGAACAAACACAGAGCTACATAGAACAAACACAGAGCTACACAGAACAAGCACAGAGCTACATAGAATAATACATAGAACAAACACAGAGCTACATACAGTAGAACAAACACAGAGCTACACAGAACAAGCACAGAGCTACATAGAATAATACATAGAACAAACACAGAGCTACATACAGTAGAACAAACACAGAGCTACATAGAACAAGCACAGAGCTACATAGGACAAACACAGAGCTACACAGAACAACACAGAGCTACATAGAACAACCACAGAGCTACATAGAACAAACACAGAGCTGCATAGAACAATACACAGAACAACACAGAGCTAGGGGCTTAAAGTATGTCATAGATATATAAAGTGTATCTGTACATCCTGATGCAAACAGTTTGAGACAAAAGACAAAAAGACAGTGCAAACTAATAATACACTACAAGAAAATACACAAGACATTTCACAAAAGCAGCGGTGACCAGTGAACATACTGTATTTTTACTTCTTTATACTTCTTTAGTACACATGCAAAAATACTGTACTGAACACATTAGTATTATAGCAGCAGTTATATGAGGTGTTGTAACGAGTGTAAAACAGCAATCGACTCAAATGTGAAAGACAAAATGTGTAAAGAGCAAAAACAGTGTGTAAAAATAGCATGTAAACAGTTTGATATGGTGGTGCTGTAGACATGGTGTATATTGGAAGAGTGTGTATTTGGTGTGGGGGCAAGGTGACTTAGTGGTTAGCACGTTCACCTCACACCTCCAGGGTTGGGGGTTCGATTCCCGCCTCCGCCTTGTGTGTGTGGAGTTTGAATGTTCTCCCCGTGCCTCGGGGGTTTCCTCCGGGTTCTCCGGTTTCCTCCCCCGGTTCAAAGACATGCGTGATAGGTTGATTGGCATCTCTGGAAAATTGTCCGTAGTGTGTGATTGCGTGAGTGAATGAGAGTGTGTGTGTGCCCTGCGATGGGTTGGCACTCCGTCCAGGGTGTATCCTGCCTTGATGCCCGATGACGCCTGAGATAGGCACAGGCTCCCCGTGACCCAAGGTAGTTCGGATAAGCGGTAGAAAATGAGTGAGTGAGTGAGTGTATTTGGTGTAGGTCAGTGCAGTCCATGCAGTTAAGTGTGTGTGTGTGTGTGTGTGTGTGTGTGTGTGTGTGTGTGTTGTGTTCAGTACAGTTCAGTTCAGTTATTGGGGATTCTGAGTGTGTGGGGTGAGGAGTGTGTGTGAGGGGTGTGTGAGGTCCACAATGCTGTTGGCTTTGTGGATGCAGCGTGTGGTGTAAATGTAAATGATAGAGGGAAGAGAGACTCCAACTATCCGCTGCAGGCTCTTGCTATCAGACATGGTGCAGTTCCTAAACCAGACAGTGATGCAGCTGCTCAAGATGCTCTCAATGGTCCCCCTGTAGAACATGGTCAGGATGGGGGGAGGGAGATGTGCCTTTCTCAGCCTTTGTAGGAAGTAGAGACGCTGCTGGTGACCAGGTGAAGTTCTCCACCAGATGAACACCAAGAAATTTGGTGCTCTTGACAATCTCTACAGATGATCTGTCATTGTTCAGTGGAGAGTGGTCACTCTGTGCTCTCCTGAAGTCAACAACCATCTCTTTAGTTTTATCAACATTCAGAGACAGGTTGTTGGCTCTACACCAGGAAGTTAGATGTTGCACCTCCTCTCTGTATGCTGACTCGTCGTTCTTGTTGATGAGACCCACCATGGTCGTGTCATTGGTGAACTTGATGATATGGTTTGATCTGTGCATTGCTGTACAGTTGTGAGTCAGCAGAGTGAACAGCAGTGGACTGAGCATGCAGCCTTGAGGAGCTCCAGTGTTCAGTGTGGTGGTGCTGGAGATGCTGTTCCCGATCCGGACTGACTGAGGTCTCCCAGGCAGGAAGTCCAGGATCCAGTTGCAGAGGGAGGTGTTCAGTCCCATCAGGCTCAGCTTCTCAGTCAGGTGCTGAGGGATGATTGTGTTGAATGATGAACTAAAGTCTATGAACAGCATTCGTATGTAAGTGTCTTTATTGTCCAGGTGGGTGAGGGCTAAATGGAGGGCTGTGGCAATGGACATCAACCAGCTGAGACTACAAAACTCTTCTGTATGTCACAGCATCTCTTTATTTATCTCTTTCTTTCTTTCTTTCTTTCTTTCTTTCTTTCTTTCTTTCTTTCTTTCTTTCTTTCTTTCTTGCAGTAAATCAGTGTAGTTATTTGGAGGAGAATCACTGCACTTGTAGTTGAAGGTGAATCTAATGTAGGGTTTAAGGAGAATAAATGTGTTTTATTTAAGTAAAGCGAGTGACAGGTGATGAAGGAGATGATTTATGGAGGTGGTTTACAGTGTTATTTGAATATTAATGTGAATATTATAAGTGCATTAGAATTGTGTTGATTTTACACCCCAGTGTCAGTCTCGTCCGTGTGGTGTGTGTTTTTCAGTCATTACACTGTGCTGCATTTTTAAATGTCGAGTTCCTCGCACCAAGAAGGAGATCGAGGCTCGTCACGCTCAGAGACAAGCAGCTAAGACCTATGCTAACACACTGGAGACGGTTCCTCCTCTCAATGAACTCACTGAGATACCAGGAGGTAAAAACACACACCAACACACATAACACACACACACAAGAACACAAGAACTAATTCTGCTAGCTCTGTACGTTAACTGTTTACACTTTACTGTATTTTCATCACACTGAATCCTTTAGTTTTCTGTTTTTCTTTTTTCTGAGTTTCCCTCTCTATCTGTGTGTGTGTGTGTGTGTGTGTGTGTGTGTGTGTGTGTGTGTGTGTGTGTGTGTGTGTGTGTGTTTGACCCTTCAGTGATTCGTACTGTCTCTGAGCAAGTGCAGGCATGTGACACTAATCAACTTCCTGCTCTGAATGAGGAAGAGGAACCGACCAATCAGAGCGCTCAGAATGAGACAGGCTAAAACTCTACTGTCTGTCTGTCTTTCTGTCTGTCTCTCTGCCTGCCTGTCTCTTTATCTGTCTGTCTGTCTTTTTATATGTCTGTCTGTATTTTTATCTGTCTGTCTCTTTATCTGTCTGTCTGTCTGTCTTTTTATCTGTCTATCTGTCTCTTTACCTGTCTGTCCGTCTCTTTTATCTGTTTGTCTGTCTCTTTATCTGTCTGTCTGTCTGTCTGTCTGTCTTTCTTTTTATCTGTCTGTCTCTTTATCTGTCTGTCTGTCTTTTTATGTCTGTCTCTTTATCTGTCTGTCTGTCTGTCTGTCTTTTTATCTGTCTATCTCTTTATCTGTCTGTCTATCTCTTTATCTGTCTGTCTCTTTGTCTGTCTGTCTGTCCTCTTATCTGTCTGTCTCTTTATCTGTCTGTCTGTCCTCTTATCTGTCTGTCTCTTTATCTGTCTCACCCCTCAGTACTTTATCTTGCTTCTGTATTTCAGACTCAATAAACTTGTCTTTCTCACTTCTTCGCTTCGTCTCTTCTCTTTTTTTGCTGTCTGTTGTCTTTCCTGCTCACAAACCCTTATAACTCACATCACACACTCCTAGCTCATTTACTCTCCAGTACACAGTGCTGTGCATAAGTATTTGCCCCCAACACTTCCACATTTTGTAATTTTTGTGAAATTTGTAAATCCACAAATTAAATTGGGGGAAAGAATTAAGGAGCATTTGATTGGCCACAGATCAGACATTGTCTCTCAGATCAGACGTGTCGTCATTGTCTCTGTAGAATTATTAAGAACAGATCTACAGATAAACAGCTTTTATTTCATCCCTAAAACATCAAGAAAAATGCTGAAAAACCTGTTTTGGTGTTTTTTTGATAACCAGTGTGTAAATGACCAGTGGAATTGTGGGTAATTACAGAATACACACTCTGACAGCATGCTGTTTTAATGACAAGCTTATTAGCACATACTATATTTTGTGTTTTTTTTTTTTTTTTTGCGTTGATTTTGCAAAGTCTCCTCAGAGGCTCTGTTACATGTTTCTGTTTCTTTCAAGATGAAGTTTCCACAGGAGCTTTTAGACTTGTGCAGACTGAGAGACTGAGAGAATGTGCCTCATAATGACAACGTTTCATTTCATTGTTATTTCATTTTATTGCATCAGTCACTTTGGAAGAAAGCAGCTGTGAATCTGAGAAAGAACTTCTCACCTCTCACATACACACACACACACACACACACACACACACACACACACACACACACACACACACACATACACACACACATACACACACACACACACACACATACACACACACACACATACACACACACACATTAACAATAACTTTATTTAACTTTATTTTATCCTCTTTCACACCTGTGTTCAGGTGCACTACATGTTCATGTCACCAGTGTCCTCCATCTGATTCTCATGGGGTTGTCTGGGTTCATCATACCTGTCCACCTGGAGACATTCTGTCTCCTCAATGAGTCTTTTAACTGATTTTAACTGTAAGGTGATACATTGCCTTATACGTTCAAAGTTAGCATGGAGTTAGCGACAACTTCTTCTTCTTCTTCTTCTTCTCTTATTGCTGGAGAAACTTATTTCTGGGAACTCCTTCTTGTTCCCGGTGTTCTGTAGGGTGTCATGTCTCTGACCAATGTCCTGTCCTGTGGTCACTTGGTAATGCCATGAAGATATCAAACCTAGCTTTACAATTACGTTCCTCAACAAGCAACAAGTTTTCCAAGTTTGTAACCTGGATCTGTCGAAGGAAGTGAGTTAATCAGATAAACTCACCTCTTGAGATTCATGAGGAACAGGTGTTTGTCTAGTCCCAGGTCAACGGCTCACCTCAGGATCACGCTGGTTGTACAGAAGACTTTAAACAGCTTGTATCCTGAAGGCACATGTTTGGGCTCATGTCCACCGGTCATGGCACTGGGAGGTATAGTGCTGGTGCCCGAATCCACTGTTCCACAAAAAGTTGACTATTGTTTGAAAACAATAGTCTAAAATCAACTCATCTGGTGCCACAAAGTGGAGGCTGCCAGGTTGTTTACTACCAACACTCTTCATCTACATGGTAGCTGGCACAATAGGGCAATAACCCTTTCCACTTTGGAACAGTAATCACTCCCACTTTTTCTTTTGGAACTGTTCATTCCCCAAAAAACATTTGGATCCATTTTTCCTTCACCGTAATCCTCCTGGGAGATTTGGAGTTGCAGTGTTCTCTCAGTTACCAATGATAAAAGCTTTTTGTCCAGTTCACCCTGTTAGAGGAGGTCTGTTAATAGAGTTCAGTAGTTTGTGTTAAAACTGAGATGTCTTCTTGTCCTGTGATGGGAACCCCCACCCTAACCACGTACACATTGGAGTACAGTAACAGAATGATCAGGATCGACACGATCAAATACTTTCGTTTGGTCTAATGATAAAACCCATACTGTAGATTCTTCATATTGATCTGTTTACGATCAATTACATCCCTTAATAAAGAAGGTTATGTACAGTAGATCTCTGTGGGATGCAGTATGTTTCATCGTTCTGTATTAGCAGACATACTGTAGGCAGTGCTTGAGTCTATTTCCTAGACACTTTGATGAAATATTATATTGCAGGCACAACAGTGACGTTGGTCCAAAGTTCTAAAGTCCTAAGTCTCTTTGTTTGTGGAGCAATGACAGAACTGCTGGACTACAAACTGTGTCTTACTGTCAATATATTCTGATAAAACCTTGTGTAGATCTGGTCTGATTAAGTCTCCGAACTCTTGATAAAATTCCCCTGGCAGTGAATCAGTTCCAGGGGATCGTCCTGTCACATGTCTCTGAGAGTTCCTGAAAGGTGCTTGTTTTCTCAGAGTCTTCCTCCCCAAGCTGAGGTAACTCTGAGTAAATCATCAGCACAGTCCATGTCTCAGCTCTTGGCAATCCACAGATGTTTATAGAAATCTCCTGCCAGCTTCCTCATTCCTGTAGAATTCTTCATAATGAAACTGTCCAAATGATGATGAAGATCATGTTCTGTCTTTTTTATATTAACATCTAAAATGACCATGTGATGGTCCAAAAAAAACGTCTAAAAGTGTCCTTCCCTACTGTTGTACCTTTTCTAAAGTAAACCCACTGACTCTTTACTAGGTTTAACCATGAATATTATTTTACTCTTTTACTTCTTATTCTCCAAACATCTAATCATTATAATGCATTAATAACTTTAGTAACTCAGTGCCACACGTTCCAGCACATTCCCAGTGGAACTTCATTATCAGTGCGTGTTTTCTGAAGAACTGAAACATTAATAGGTTTTGAGATCACGGATAATTTATTCCTGTCTCTCCTCCATTAATATTTAATGTTGCTATTCTTTTAAAATCCATAGAATGAAAGATACAGGAAAGAACACCACTAGAGTTTTGGTCATTTAACTCTCTCAGTGGGGTTTGTGTTTGTTTTTCCCTTCAGTTCATTATTATCTGCAGCTCTCTGAACCTTTTCCTGTTCTTTTATTATCGAATCCACTGAAGTCTAATTCTCCACTTAAAACAATCCAGTTGTTTGTTAAAAGATTCATTTGTCTGTTTTCCTTATTGAACTCTTCCACTGCTTTATTAATGTGTGATGAGATGCTTTCATATCCAATTTCTTTCTCTGAGTAACAATGCAGATCTTCTTCCACAGTTTCACCCTTCACAGGCTCACACCTGACTCCATGATGAATGGAGACAGATGACAACGCCCTCGCTTTGAGGGACACACCCACCCACTCCCACTCCCAATCCTAATCCCACTCCCACTCCCAATCCTAATCCCACTCCCACTCCCAATCCTAATCCCACTCCCACTCCCACTCCCAATCCTAATCCCACTCCCAATCCCACTCCCACTCCCAATCCTAATCCCACTCCCAATCCTAATCCCACTCCCACTCCCACTCCCACTCCCAATCCTAATCCCACTCCCAATCCCACTCCCACTCCCAATCCTAATCCCACTCCCACTCCCAATCCTAATCCCAATCCCAATCCCACTCCCACTCCCAATCCTAATCCCACTCCCAATCCCACTCCCACTCCCAATCCTAATCCCACTCCCACTCCCAATCCTAATCCCAATCCCAATCCCACTCCCACTCCCAATCCTAATCCCACTCCCAATCCTAATCCCACTCCCATTCCTATTCCCAATCCCAATCCCAATCCCACTCCCAATCCTAATCCCACTCCCATTCCTATTCCCAATCCCAATCCCAATCCCACTCCCACTCCCAATCCTAATCCCACTCCCAATCCTAATCCCACTCCCAATCCTAATCCCACTCCCATTCCTATTCCCAATCCCAATCCCAATCCCACTCCCACTCCCAATCCTAATCCCACTCCCATTCCTATTCCCAATCCCAATCCCAATCCCACTCCCAATCCCAATCCCAATCCCACTCCCACTCCCACTCCTAATCCTGCTAACAATCCTACTCACAATCCCAGTCCCATTTCCAAATACACAGCACCTCACTACAAAATAACTGTTTTGTTTCAACTTTCTTTAAAGAAAACAATCCCTTTAACAAGAGTGAAAAAAGGAAGAAAATGAGAAAAACATGCAGTTGCACAGGAGCAGCATCACACACACGAACACTTCCAACATCCCGAGAGAGAGAGAGAGAGAGAGAGAGAGAGAGAGAGAGAGAGAGAGACAGAGATGTTTTTTATACATAAATTAACGATGCGTACAGAGAACCACACACACACACACACACACACACACACACACACACACACACACGCACACACACACACACACACACACAGTAGTGTACAGGAGATATGCTGTAGGGTGAAATGCTTCTAATGTAAATGTTGGTGTGTGATTATATAACAGAGCTGCTGGTGATGAAGTCTCCTTCCTTCTCTCTCCCTCTCTCTCCCTTCCTCTCTCTCTCTCTCTCTCTGTCTCTCTTTCTCCCTTTCTCTCTCTCCCACTCTCTCGTTTGTAGCAGCGAAGGTGGAAGTGAACACGGTGTCAGAAAAAGTGGATGGAGAGAAGAAGAAAGAGAAAGAAGGAAAGAAGGCAGCGAAGGAGGGCAAAGGAGAAGAACAGAAAGGAGAATCCGAGGACGGGAAAGGTGAAAAAGGGGGCGGGGCCAAAAAATCTGCAAAGAAGTGATGGTGCTAAACATTTTTTCTAGTGCAATGTTTCATTTATTTCCTTTATTTTCTAAAAAAAATCATTGTTTTTTGTATTTTATTGAAATTTGTAAATATATTACAAAATAAACGCTTCCTGAAATCTTGTTGATTAAACACCTGATTTTTGATCATATAGTGTTAAGTTTGAAGTCCAGCTGAGAAGAAGCAGCTCCACGGTGTTATAGAACCTGTCCTGTTTTCTCCATTCTTCCTCGATTCATTCTACATCAGATCTTTCATCTAGCCATCCCACACCCAGACATGTGAATAACAGGCACCTTCAGGGAGTGACCAGTACTGTCCAGATGTTCCTGCAGCTGCTGTGATGGTGCTGTAGGTCTTTTAGCAGCCTCTCTTCTAGACCTTCACTCTCTGTTGGAGCGACATCATGTTCTTGGTCATGTCACTGTGCTGCTCCAGTTTCTTCACTTGGTGAAGATGAACATCACAGAGTTTCATGGTCCATGTAGTGCTTGGGAAGTTCTTCTGTCTCTCTCTCCTGATCAGTTCTCAGTGAGATCCTGTAGGTACTTCAGCAGTCAGATGAAACCAGGAAGATGTGAAGAAACTCGTCGAGAAGCAGCTGATCTTTTTTTGTGGTGAATCAGAATCAGCACACTGATGATGGCTGGATGATGATTAGTTCTGAACATGAGCTTGGATGTTTAGATAATTAGCATAACCATCCAGGCTTCTAGCTAGTCACCCTGTTTTTATTGTTCTTATTCTAGCTCGTGTATATATATATATCACTCACAACCATCTGATCAGTAATCCAACACCTTAACCACTGAGCTACAATTCCCTAGCGTGTCTAGGACAGTCCATAAAACCGTTTGGTTGTTGTGAGTTTTGGCTGATTTTGGTGGGTCTGAGGAACACAGTGCCGATGCACCATCAGGCCAAACATTTCCTAGATTCCTAGAAGCAAGTGTCTAAAATTTAAAAGCCATCAATGGATCTCACATCTTCAGGACCATAATATGAAGCTAGGCAACAAATTCCCATGCCAGTGCCACCTACTGGTCAAAATTTACAACCACATGCTAACACTGCTTCTATCTAACTGCTGTTATTGTTCCTCCTCCTCTTCCTCCAATGGATTGTGTTGAAGTGAAAAGGATATGTGGGATAATCAACAGCACATTTAGCATCCAGCTAGCTTCAATCTTCTTGATTACATTTAGTTCTTAACTTAAATTTGTTTATTTTTACAGCTAATGCAAACCTTAAAAATATCCATCTTACAATATCCATAAAAATAGATCTAGTTCTATTAGCTAAACATTTAGATTACAGATGACTTCATCCACAATGAGTCGCATCGTCTACATCTTTATGTTTATCATTTATTTCTGCTTCACAAAAAAATCAATACAAAATAACACAATAGTAGAGTCCTCTGAAAACTTTACAGTGTTTACAGTTACAACACACACACATATACACACACACAAATTCTGATGTAATAATTTACTATGAAATTGATATTTTCATAAATATTTACAGCCTTCATTTCTAGATGAGTTGAATCATATATAAAATCTACATTTCTTTCATACTGTCATGACGATGAAGAGAATCGTGATCGCTGCTTCAGCTTTGACTGAACATTTGTAGATATTCAGACATGTAAGGAAACACATAAGGTGCTTATACTTAAGGGATATTTTTTAAAATGAATTTTACTATATAACACATCAGTAACAACACGGAGAACGAACGATAAGATAAAAGCCAAACATTTACAAAGCGAAAGCACCCAGAAGAATGTTTACATAAAAAAACAGATTTTCAACATTTGACATTTTCTTTGTAAAATAACTTCTAATTTCTCTGAAAAAAAAAAAAAAAAAAAAAAAAAAAAATATATATATATATATATATATATATATATATAAAAATAAAAAAACACAAACAAAAACATAAACTAACAATTTTTAAAGCAACACTGTTAATAATGGGATAAATTCCTGATTGAAATTCTTTCTAAAAATTTCTAGAATTTTTTCTGAAGTTACAAAATGATCAAATGAATATTTTTAAAAGTAAAAATTTCTTCAGTAAATTAAATAAAATAACTTTTTTGTTGCTAAACCAATATAAAAATCTTTCAGGTATAGAGTTAGCTCAGTTAGCTAACATGCTGAGACAACTAGCTAAGGAATACAAACTTTAGCGCTTTTCGCTCACAACACAAACATTTTTCCGTTTTATTTATTTATTATTGTAAACATTTTGACTTACATAAATAAAGTTGAACGAGTTTACGCATTTTAGACTTTTACAAATACATTTAAAGTAAAAAAAAAACAACAAAAAACCAAAAACAAATAAATAAATAGACCTGACATGTTTTCAAAATGAATTAGAGTTTCTGCTCGAGGGGATAAAATAAACACTGAAATCAACAAACTTCAAAAATCTAAAATTTTCTAAAACAAACAAAAAATTTAATTCATCCATATGAATGCATTACAGTTTCCAATCGGATAATTCAGTTTCAGACTTTTGCTAACTCAATAGAATAGACAGGTAGTTCGAGAAGGTTGTGTTTTTTTTTTACGTTTTGTAAAAAAAATGAACTGAAGTATGTTGTGGTGTGAGTCTGAGGAACCATTTCTGTGTGAGAAGCTCATGAAGAAATCCACAGCAACCTTAATGTTTACTTCAAAAATTATGAAAAGTTGTTTTCGGTTCCTTCAAAACTTTCAGCTACGACAAAAAGAGCAGTTTTCTGTAATTCATGAGAGAAGGTCAATAATAATTACAGAAGGGTGTAAAAACACCTGATTCTGTGTTCGATGAAAAAAAAACACTACATGATATCACACCTTTCACTATACACAATATATTTATACAATATTTTACACATTAAATATCTTCTTCATCGGACAGCAGTGTGAACATCGTCCTCTGAATTCTGCTGCTGCTCCAGAGCTCCTTCATTAGCCTGTAAACGCTAGGCTGTTAGCTTATTTAACAATGCTAGCAAACTCCTCTGAGAGCCTGATTGATCCTGAGGTTCTTTGTAACATTCAACAGGTCACATGACCGTTTCCCGCTCCTCCTCAACTAATGGAGTGGGTTTTTCCTCCGTCGCCATCTTGGACGGTTCGTCCTCCTGCACATGGAGTTCCTGAGCAGATGAAGGGATGGACTGGTCCGATACAGAGCCGTTCTTCACGTAGCCCGGAAGGTTCCGATGCCCATTGGTGCTAACATTAGTGTTAGCGGGCGTGAGCCTCATGCTGACATCACGCTGCCGCGATGTCACATTAGTCACGCTGGTGTGAGAAACCATCGGGCCATAGCTGTACGTGCTGCTTCCGCTGCGTGCTTTACGTTTAAAGTCCAACGCCAGCGTCCTCCGACTCCATGACTTCTTAATCTCCGCCTGGACCTAAACACAAAAATGCAATAGCTTTAGCATTAAACTCCACCTGGTGATGAAGGAGGTGAAGGAGCACAATTAGGTATATTAAGGAGATGATGGAGGTGAAGGAGATGAAGCAGTTGAAGAAAATGAAGGAGGTGACGGAGATGAAGGAGGTGAAGGAGATGAAGGAGGAGAAGGAGGTAAATTAGGTATATTAAGGAGATGGAGGAAGTGAAGGAGATAAAGGAGATGATGGAGGTGAAGGAGATGAAGCAGTTGAAGAAAATGAAGGAGGTGAAGGAGATGAAGGAGATGAAGGAGGTCATGGAGGTGATCTTACCTCTCCGTTACAGAAGCAGTAAATAATCGCAACGAAGAAACCCTACAATGAGAAGAAAAAAATGTCTGTGAATAAAAAGGGGGCGGGGCTTAACTTACATTTTACATCCATTAACAGTCCACAGTGTCATTTTGTGCTGGAATAGTTTTTTCTTTAATTATCCTCATTTCTTTGTTAATAAAATAAAATAAACATTTTTATGGACAGTTTCAGAAAACAAGAAAAAGGAGAGAAAAAAACCCAACCCTTTATGGAGGAAACGGAGAGAGAGAGAGAGAGAGAGAGAGAGAGAAATAAACAAAGAAAATAATATCATATTAATAAATAAAAAAATTATAGAAATAATATATAGTGTGAGAATGTTTGATTTTTTTTAAAATTTTGAGTGAGAACAACTGACAAGAAAAAAATAAAAAGGGAAGGAGCAGGAAAAAACAAGGAAGAAAAGATTCATTGAAGAAAAGTGTGTGTGCATGCGCGACTGTTGCCTACTGTATGCTCCTGCACATGTTTCTTCCTTATCAATATTATTAGCGTGTTTTTCTTCCTGTAACCTTCAGTAAGCCTTTTTGATACTGCAGATTTTGTTCCTTCTGGAGTTACTGCACTGACAGGCTTGTTAGATGCTTCTGGGAATGTATCATGTGATTTAGACATGGTGGCACAAGGACATACCAGATCAAAACATCGAGGGCTTTCAGGCTGTTCTGGCTGACTGGGATGGCATCAAGAGTGGTAAGAGTAAAGGAGGGGACAGATGGTGCAATCCTATCCATATTACAGTTAAAAAGCAAAAGCAGGTATGTTGCCCGGACATCTAACTGTTAGCCGTGGGACTTATCATCTGCCCAGAGAGATTATACATGCCGTCATTGTAGTTGTTTACATTACACCTTCAGCCAACTCAGCGTTATTCACAACATTAGACCAGATATCCATCATCTCAGATAACTTTAACCGCACCACTATGGACAAAACACACGAGTGAACTGTCTGCCCAGAGAGGAGAGGAACCTTCACTTAATGTATGCAAACATGAAGAATGAAGAAAGAACAAAGGAAACTGAAAGCAATACTTAATGAAGCCAAAGACACCTACAGTAGAAAGTTGAAGGTGTAGATCCAACAGAACAATCTAAGGGAGGTGTAGAGTGGCATGAGGACCATCACGGGTTTTCAAATGTCCAACAGTGGAGGTATTGATGGTGGTGTAGATAGGGCCAACAAACTTAATCTGTTCTTCAACAGATTTGATGATGTCCTTACACATCCCCACACACCCATCATCATCATCATCATCATCATCATCATCATCATCAGCCACTCAACTCTTGGCACTTACTAATCGTCACAGACCTGCCTGCCTACAACCTTCACCTTCTTCACCCCTCCCCCCTCTTTACAGCTCCACACCCTGTCCACACCTGACCATGTCAGAAGACATCTGAGGAAGCTTCAGTCCAGCAAGGCTGCAGGCCCTGATAAGTTCTACCTCAGGGGATTCAAAACCTGTGCCCCCGAGCTCTGTGTTGTACTTCACCATGTCTTTACCATGGGCCTGAGATTGCAGAAGGTCCCTCTGTTATGGAAGACTTCCTGCTTTGCCCCTGTTCCACAGACCTCACACCCCAGTTACCCCAAGGACTACAGGCTTAGAGAGACTAGTGCTGGAGGAGCTCAGGCCCATGGTTAGATCATTCACAGACCCCCTTGAGATCACCTACCAGCCCCACCTGGGAGTTGAGGGCGCCATCACCTACCTGCTGAACCGAGCCTACACTCACCTGGACTGGGAAGCAAACACTGTGAGAGTTAACATTTGTCCTACTCTACTGGGTGAGACGCCGACAGCGATGCAAGTGAAAGCTTCCCTTGTGTGAAAGTAGCAGATGTAAACATACTGAACAAACTCATCCTTAAGGCCGGTGATGTTGTGGGAGTGGAGCTGGGCGGATGTTGTATAAGCTACTGAGCATCTCAGACAACATCTTCCACATGCTCCATGATGTCCTGGATGGATACAGACAACACACTCTAGTTGCAGACTCATCCAACCAATGTGCTCTACAAAGCGACGCAGGAAATCCTTCCTACCATTGTCCATTGGACTGTATAAACTGTATAAGCTGCTGTTTCTACAGGTTTCAGGACGTGAGCAAAGTCTGTCTTTAATTATTTCATGAAATCTTCAGTTTACCTCTTTGTGTGTATGTGTCGTCCTTCTCGAGCCTGATAGAGATAAATGGGGTTTTTAAATAAACAATCAATACCTGGAAGGAGTTAATGAGCATCTCGCAGTGCATCTGAATCTGCCAGGGAACTCCAGACACCTCGGTGTACGGCATCGCCATGAACACGATGTAGTGAACACCAAACAGCGGCATTAACACCAGAGTCGACTTCAACAGCTTCCTGTGCACAAACAACAACAACAACAATCATCATTCTCTTCATCATTCTTTTCATCGTAATCTTCATCATGGCATGGCCACAATAACAACAAAAAAACTCAATCAATTAAAAAATGAGTAATATTTAATAAATGAGCTGCAAATAAATCAACACAATATATGAAATTGTCTAATTAGGTCATTGTTATTTGTGTAAATGATCTGATTATTAACTATATTTCAACAAAATCAAACTTTTAAACAAATATAAAAAATTATGAAAAAAAAGAAAAAACTTTAAAACTCATTTAACAAACAAAAATAAATTGGGATTTATTCATTACTATTGTTAATTTAAATTTAGGTAATAAAATATGAATTTAAAATAAATATTTTATTACTTATTTAAAAAAATCAAAATCAAAATAAAAACAGAAGAGCGCAAGTTTATTAAACAATAAAAATAAGTTTTACATTTTAATTTAATAAAAAAAATTGAAACATTTTACTTATCTATCTGTCTATCTGTCTATCTATCTCTGTCTGTCTGTCATTCCTTTCAGCTTTACATCTTTCTACAATTTTCTGCGTTCCACTCTCTCTCTCTCTCTCTCTCTCTCTCTCTCTCTCTGCTTTCCTTTCTTCCACTCTTTCTCCCCCTTCTCTGTCATCCAATGTTTTCCCTCACTTTGTTCCTAAAATATTTCTATCTATCTATCTATCTATCTATCTATCTATCTATCTATCTATCTATCTATCTATCTATCTATCTATCTATCTATCTATCTATCTATCTATCAACAAGCAGGTCAGTGATACGCTGCTGCTGTAAATCAGAGCTGATTAGAGTAAAGAAATGAAATGAAAGTGGAACATCTTCAGCTGACTGTGAGGAACTTCTCTCACCTGTACTGCTGTCTGCTGTCACAGCGACCCGCGTTACTTTCTCTTAGCTTTGTAGCCAAAACTCGGATGATGTTCAAGAAGAGCAGGAAATTAATCTTTAAAAAAAAACAATCAAGGCTGATAAATTATTCACTTCATCATTATAAATTCATCTGTGGTGAAATGTCACAGTTCTACAGTAACAGTAATAATACACCACCCTGAATCCTGCATTCTGATTGGTCAGAAGGTGCTAAGTAAAAACTCAAAACGTGTGTGTGTGTG
Organism: Tachysurus vachellii; assembly: GCF_030014155.1. Taxonomy (NCBI): domain Eukaryota; kingdom Metazoa; phylum Chordata; class Actinopteri; order Siluriformes; family Bagridae; genus Tachysurus; species Tachysurus vachellii. The sequence continues at coordinate 30,640,275 of NC_083466.1, forward strand.
TGTGTGTGTGTGTGTGTGTGTGTGTGTGTGTGTGCAAAAAATCACCGCGATGGCTGTCAGAATGGGGATCTGCACAATCCATTTCAGATTACCAGCACTCAGGTCCCAGCACCTGTATCACACACACACATGCACACAAACACAAGCGTGCGCACACACACATGAGCACACACACACGAGCATACGCGCACACACTTTGTCAGCCAATCTACATATCCTCAAAACACAGGTCACCTCAACACCACTGTGATTGACAGACCATACTTATTTCTAGCAGTAAATAGTTTGTGTGTGTGTGTGTGTGTGTGCGCGTGTGTGTGTGCTCACTCTGTGTCAGCAAGTGTCGCCCGAACACTCGCCCAAACAGCAACGAACATTGCAGGGACGCCTAGAACGCAGGAGAGTGAGAGTCAATCAGCTGTGACTCATAGTAGCAATAATAAACAATGAATGGATTAATTAAGGTAGTGTGAGTGTGTGTGTGTATGTGCATGTGTTTGTGTGTGCAGAGTGTGTAATCTTTAATACATTAATTATTACATACTTCTATACATCCAGCTCAGCCTAGATAGTAATGTGAGATACGAGTGTATTAGTGTGAGATACGAGTGTATTAGTGTGAGATACAAGTGTAACAGTGTGAGATACGAGTGTAACAGTGTGAGATACGAGTGTAACAGTGTGAGATACGAGTGTAACAGTGTGAGATACGAGTGTAACAGTGTGAGATACGAGTGTAACAGTGTGAGATACGAGTGTAACAGTGTGAGATACGAGTGTAACAGTGTGAGATACGAGTGTAACAGTGTGAGATACGAGTGTAACAGTGTGAGATACGAGTGTAACAGTGTGAGATACGAGTGTAACAGTGTGAGATACGAGTGTAACAGTGTGAGATACGAGTGTATCAGTGTGAGATTCGAATGTAACAGTGTGAGATGAGAGTGTAACAGTGTGAGATGTGAGTGTAACAGTGTGAGATACGAGTGTATCAGTGTGAGATACGAGTGTAACAGTGTGAGATACGAGTGTATCAGTGTAAGATTCGAATGTAACAGTGTGAGATGTGAGTGTAACAGTGTGAGATGTGAATGTAACAGTGTGAGATGTGAGTGTAACAGTGTGAGATACGAGTGTAACAGTGTGAGATACGAGTGTATCAGTGTGAGATGTGAGTGTAACAGTGTGAGATGCGAATGTAACAGTGTGAGATGCGAATGTAACAGTGTGAGATGTGAGTGTAACAGTGTGAGATGTGAATGTAACAGTGTGAGATACGAGTGTAACAGTGTGAGATACGAGTGTAACAGTGTGAGATACGAGTGAAACAGTGTGAGATACGAGTGTAACAGTGTGAGATTCGAGTGTAACAGTGTGAGATTCGAATGTAACAGTGTGAGATGTGAGTGTAACAGTGTGAGATGTGAGTGTAACAGTGTGAGATGTGAGTGTAACAGTGTGAGATACGAGTGTAACAGTGTGAGATACGAGTGAAACAGTGTGAGATACGAGTGTAACAGTGTGAGATTCGAGTGTAACAGTGTGAGATGTGAGTGTAACAGTGTGAGATGAGAGTGTATCAGTGTGAGATTCGAATGTAACAGTGTGAGATGCGAATGTAACAGTGTGAGATACGAATGTAACAGTGTGAGATGTGAGTGTAACAGTGTGAGATGTGAGTGTAACAGTGTGAGATGCGAATGTAACAGTGTGAGATGTGAGTGTAACAGTGTGAGATAAAAGTGTATCAGTGTGAAATTCGAATGTAACAGTGTGAGATGTGAGTGTAACAGTGTGAGATGCGAATGTAACAGTGTGAGATGCAAGAGTAACAGTGTGAGTTGCGAGTGTAACAGTGTGAGATTCGAATGTAACAGTGTGAGATGTGAGTGTAACAGTTTGAGATGTGAGTGTAACAGTGTGAGATGTGAGTGTAACAGTGTGAGATGCAAGTGTAACCGTATCAGATGCGAGTGCATTATTGTTAGACGAGTGTAACAACATGACACTTATCAGTGTATCATGCTCAGGATGTATCATTGATGTGAGGCGACTCCACTGCATCCACATTGTATGCGCTGTGCACACACACACACACTTCGCACAGTGTGTACAATGCAGGCGCAGTGAGGTCCAAGTACAAACATCCCATAATACACAAACTGTCAGGTTGTCAGAGCTTATTCATGTCATGTTATGTTAAGCTTATGACACAGCCCCCTACACCCCCTGGAGCATTTCCCTGCCATTCACAGGTAATAAACGAGCTCAGAAGCATAGTGACACACAGGTAGTTACTCTAATGACCCTCTTTTTCACCTGGGAAACATTTCTTATATATATGTCATCATGTTCTAATAGAAGGAGCTAACTGGATCAGAGTGATAAAGTGTCATCAAAAACAATACAGAACACACTCTCTCTTCTAGAATGAGAACGTTGTTCTACATGAAGAGAGCAAGAAAGAAAGATAGATTATAGATATTTTATATATTACACATTAAATAATCCACATAATTAATCAATTCTATTTTACAGAAATGTTGAGTTTATATCAGCTGTAACGCACAGCACTATACATCTCTGCAGAACTGAACATCACTAGAGAATATTCAAAACTCATTTACCACCTAAATGTCTCTGTAACCAATCAGAACAGTTCCTGTGTATGCAACTCCACCCCATTACTTACCCCAGCCAATGACAGTAAAGCCCCAGAGGTACTTCCTGTCAGAGAAGAAGGTCATGAAGATGAGGCTGTGGAGGTAAAGGCCTTCCACCAGGATCCAGTAATAATTTGTCGCAAGGAAGTACAGGAAGAGTGTAACTGTGATCTTACAGCCGATCTTCAACAACAACAACAACAAGGAAATGAATAATACAAAAAAAGTACATAGTACACACACACACACACACACGTACACACACACACACGTACACACACACGTACACACACACACACACACACACACACACACGTACACACGCACACACACACACACCATCTAAGATAAACTTTCATCACCCCAGGGCAGTGTGGTACAACAATATGTTCCAGAACAAAAGGTCAGAGAGAGCGGAGTGTGAAGTGAACCCCAACCATTAAATGAAGTACACCAGCTTTTAGGAACGATATTTAAGTGTCTACAGAAAAACTCATCGGTTTACAGAAAAGGAGGGAAAATGGAAAAAAAGAAGGAGAATAAAATAGAAAACTACCAGTTTCTAATACAGTTGTGCTCAAACATTTGCATACCTTTAGTTCTTAATATGGTGTGTTGCCCCCTTTAGCATCAACAATGTCATGCAGCCTTTTGTAATATTTATATATTACAATTTAATTTATATATTAAAACTTAATTTTCCCAGTTAGTAGAGCTGCCCATTTTTTTGGCCAAAACCTTCACCTTTTCCTGCTGTATCCATTGGAGGGTCAACCTTTGTGTCATTGTCATGTTGGAACATCTGAGAGCTTCTCATGTGCAGCTGTAGAATGCAAATTATCAGCCAGTATTTTCTGCTAACATTCTGCATTCATCTTACCATCAGTTTCTCCTAACTGCCCTGTGCCCCTGGAGCTCAAACAGCCCCAAAACATCAGAGATCCACCACCATGCTTTACAGTGGGGATGGTGTACTTCTCACCATTGGCCTTGTTGACTCCTCTCCAAACATAGTGTTTATGGTTGTGACTATAAAGTTCAGTTGTGGTCTCATGACTCCACATGACTCTGCTCCAGAAGCTGTGAGTCTTGTCTAGTTTCTGTCTTGTGTACTGAAGGAGTGTCTTTTTGTGGCATGGGAGCAGTACCATCTTTCTCCTGGTAACTCGACCATGCAGGTCATTTGTGTTCAAGTCCCTCCTTATTGTGCTCCTTGAAACAACTCCAGAACAGCCTTTTTCCACAGCAGCCTGTATTTCTCTCCAAAGTGTTTGTGGGGTTTTCTTTGTGTCCTGAACAATTCTTCTGGCAGTAGTTTGTGATTATTTTTCTCGCTCTACCTGACCTACCTGGCGTAGTATCAACAGAATCGCTTATTTTCCACCTCTTTATCAGAGTTTAAACAGCACTGACTGGCAATTTCACGCGTTGAGATCTTTTTATATCCTTTTCCTGATTTATAAAGTTCCTCTACCTTATTACGCAGGTCCATTGGCAGTTCTTTTGTCTTCCCCATGGTGCAGTATTTAGTCAAGTCAATGCATCACCTCATGAGCTGAGAAACTCACTGACTATTTATGAACAGACACTAATTACCATTACAACGAGTCACAAGTGTGGAAACTTCCCTTTAATAGCCATTTAAAGCTCAGTGTGTCGACCTGTGTGTTTATAATGTGCCCAAACATTCAAGGCCATGTAAACTTTTGCTCAGGTTGTTTAGGTGATTTCAGTTAGCATTAGGTTTTAAAAAGGAGTCAAACAACTATGTGATAATTAATGACTTCATGCGACCACGATCATTAAATAAGAAAATATCATTTTGCATTATCAGTCATATTTTCCACATAAATGGCAATGATTAACAATTTCTTTCAGGGTATGAAACTTTTGAGCACAACTGTAGATTATAAGAGGAAACTGCAGATTTAACACTCAGTGATCCAATCAGTATTGTATTAGATACATACAAACTTGGACTTCTCAATGGGCGGAGCCTCAGTAATGGATTTCAGATCCTCGAATGTGATCCGTTGAGTCTCCTCAAGGTTTGATCCCGAATACAGTACAACGTCTTTAACAAAGATGCTAAGTGCTCGCAGCATGAAGGACACGAATAGGTGCATGTGGATAAAGTTCCTCGTACAGTGAAGACGCCTGGGAGAGAGAGAGAGAGAGAGAGAGAGAGAGAGAGAGAGAGAGAGAGAGAGAGAGAGAGAGAGAGAGACTTTTTTTTGACTTTTTACATCCTTTATTTGCACAAGTCACGTAAAAAACAACAATCAGAGTGACTCAATAACTATATAAATAAATAAATGAGTATTAAAACAACTCAAATAAATTAGGTAAACTGATAATATCATCCTTAGCTTAGCTCTGGTGCAAATCTTAGTTCTCCTTCAATGACAGCGCATACTGTAGAGCATTCGTAGTTCAGACCATGTATAGAAGGATGTCTGTATGTTTAGTAATCCTTGAATTAAGTCTTAAGGCTAAATATTGAATTGAGTATATTCATCAGTAAATTGGTGCAATCATGGAATAACAGGAAGTGCTGAACAGGAAGTAGATACAATCAAAACAAATGGGTTTGTGCAAAATAAAACGTTCTCTAGAAACTCTACACTGCTCAGACACAGACGAGTGACAGAATATAAGACCAGAATATAAGAGAGAGAGAATGGTAGAGCGAACAGGGGTTAGAGAGTGTGGAGAGTATGAAGGAAAGAGTACAGAGAAAAGAGTGGAGGAGAGAGTATAGCGGAGAGAGAATAGAGGAGAGAGTATAGAGGAGAGATTATAGAGGAGAGAGTGGAGGAGAGAGTATAGAGGAGAGAGTATAGAGGAGAGAGTATAGAGGAGAGAGTATAGAAGAGAGAGTATAGAGGAGCGAGTGGTTGAGAGAGTATAGAGGAGAGAGTATAGAAGAGAGAGTATAGAGGAGAGAGTATAGAGGAGAGAGTATAGAAGAGAGAGTATAGAGGAGCGAGTGGTTGAGAGAGTATAGAGGAGAGAGTATAGAAGAGAGAGTATAGAGGAGCGAGTGGAGGAGAGAGTACAGAGGAGAGAGTGGAGGAGAAATTATAGAGGAGCGAGTGGAGGAGAGA